>NC_041393.1:701573022-701576837 GCF_002162155.2 Triticum dicoccoides
CCCCTTCGGCTCCACCGCCGACCTCGCCATCTTCTCCACTCTGACCACGACGCGGCGGGCGGATCCAGGCCGTGCGAGCGAGACGGCGGCCAGATCCTCGATGGCGAGGACACGCAGCGGTCCCCGCCGGCCAAATCAGGTCCGTCTCCTCCCGCAGCTGAGTCATTTTACTGGCGATTTGCCTCGCATGGCCACGACCTCTGACCCCTTCTCATTGATTTGCTCGGGCGGCCGCCTCTCCCACCATCGACGGTGCGTGCTCAACGCAGAGATCCGCCGCGCCAAGGCCAAGCTCCTCAAGGAGGATCCACCCAAGCTACACGCCGGCCACAGCCCCCCTCCCCATGCAGCAGCTGTCGCCGCCGTGTACCTCGATAGATCTGCCGCCCTCGACAGCGTCAGAGGAACGCGGGGCCTCCGCCACTGCAGGCATAGTCGCCTCTGCCGCTGCGGTCCTCAACCGACCCTACCATCCTCGTCCAAGGCATCCTCGTGTGCAACACTAGCTTGATTAGGTGAGCTCGCATGGCCTTGTTCACTCAGTTTTCTACATGCGCCTGATCCATGCAGGTCAGGGATCAGTGATTGAATTGTTTAGACACCTTTTTTGGATAAAACTTGTTTATCTGTGTCGTCATTAAAGAAGGATGGAGATGTGCACCTTTGCATTAGTGAATTATAAAGAGAAGTGACATATAAATATAGGCCAATTTGCTAGCATTCTGGTGCTTATCAACACTCGAAATCCACTTGTCTAGCTTCAACCTATCTTGCTTTGCTATGAATATTCCTTTGGGATGACTAAAACTGGAGCTACACTAGTCTATCTTTGCTATGTTCCATCCATTGTATCTGTTTAACCAACCTGATCCTCCAAACATAAAAGCTCAAGTGTGTACTGAATCATGTGTTATTTAGTTAGCTGAGCAGTATCTTTAGTTTTCTAATGATTGCTCAACTCTCAATTCTGAATAAATAAGTAGCTGACCCTATTGGTTCTTTCTTTCTTCAGGGCTATGAGTTGATGGCCACGCTGCTGTTTTGCCCTACTTGATAATTCTTTTAATGTCTGGTCTGCTCTGCTCTGCATAGTTTCCAGTTGCTTATAAAATGATAAAACTGTGGTGATGTGAGGTCTGCCAATGGTTTATAATTTTGGTTTCATCCCCAACCTCTCCAGCTAGCTTCTTCTTCACATCATATCATATTTGCACCTGCTGCTGCATCATGGATTGGATGGTCACCTACTAGCTAAGTAGATTAGCTTGTATTGCCATCGAATTAGTCAATATTGTTTCACTTGGCTTGTTTCTTGTACTAGGTCTGTCAATTACAGCATAAACAAACAAATTGCTTAGCTCTCAACTATGAATACATAGCTAACTGAACCTGTTCTTTCTTTCTCTCTAAAGAGCTATGACTTACATGGGTCAAGCTGCTGTTTTTCTATGCTCGATGATACTATTGCTGCCTGTATACTGATACATGTGGTGATATTTACCCGAACTGAAGTTGTGAATGTACCATTATTTTCCTGCTCACAAGCATTTGGTCTCTACTGGAATATTAGTGTTTTTTATGGGAGGAATATCACAATAGTAGTGCATTTTCCTGCTGTTTTATGGGAAGCCTCCTCCCATTATTGCAATATCACAATACTGTAGCCATTAAAGCTTGTTCATCCAGAAATTTTACATTACATACATTGTGCTATATATAGTGGCCGTTCAAACTTGTTAAACAACCTTCTGTTGTTGTTCCTGTAATCTCTTATTTGTAGCATTGTTGGTTTTGCTTCTTTTTTTGTCTTAAAACTTGATGGGCCAAAGATCCTTTGTTTGTATGTTATCATCACTATGATCTTCAGTTTTCCATACACTGTGATCTTCAGTTTTTCATTGCGTGTTTTTTCTGCAGTTTGCTTGGTGTGTGGACAGGGCCAAAGGACAAGATGCTTCAATCCGGCGAGGACAGAGCCAAATGACCAAAGTTTGTTCATCTGTTGCCAAGGTGACCCATCTCCTCCTCCTCTCTATTTTTTGTTCATTTTCTCATATGATCTGATGCGTGCTCTCTTGCTTGGTGTGTGTGCAGTTTGGTACCATCCCGTGGGGAGGGCCAGGGACAAGCTGCTCCGATCCGGCGAGGATGCCCACCATCTATTGTTAAGGTGATCTCTCTCTCTCTACATATATATACATATCCTGTTATGATGATTCTCAGCCCCGCCCCGCCTTTAAGCTATGCATTTAGAAGAAACATTCTATAGTAAAGTATGGGGTTGTTGATTAAACTGCTGCTGTGTTCACTTCAATGAGAAAAAGTGTAGTTAATTCAGGTTGTGAACATTTCTTAGGAGTTATATTAAGACACATACTGTATGAGAAAAACTGTTGCTGTTGTGTTCACTTCAATGAGAAAAACTGTTGTTGTGTTCGCTTTAATGAGAAAAACTGCTGCTGTGTTCACTTCAATGAGAAAAACTGCTGCTGTGTTCACTTCAACTGAGTTACTCCTTTTTTCAATGGAATGTTCATAATATATTGTCTCCAGTTTTTCTAATTTTTATCAGCTGATTCATGTAACAGGGCGTCCGTGGAAGGCCCAGTCCTGACTCTCCAGTGAGCCGGCATTTGATCGCTATTGAAGGAGCTACATGTAGAAGAAGAAAATACTTGTAGAGCTTGTAACTGATTCCCATAGTTGTAGAGCTTGTATCAGCTAAGCTTGTATTACGTGTAACTTGTAGAACTTGTAAATGCTACAGCTTGTAGGACTTGTCATTTGTAGAGCTTGTAAATAAGCTTGTATATGCTACAGCTTGTAGGACGTGTAATTTGTAGAGCTTGTATTGAATCTGGCTATTGTTATTTGAAGTATCTTGTGTGTTTTTCCTTGCCAATTTAACTACTAGTTATTTTCTTATTGTCAAATTGAAATATGAAGAATCTGGGCCTAATAGCTAGGACCCACTTATCAGAACCTGACAAGTGGGATCTGTTTGACTAGTGGACCCATTTTATAAAAAAAACTAAAACTGTTGTACAAAAAGGCCATGACCCATAAAATAAAAAGGCCAAATTGTTGGGCTAGGCCCATGTAGCTAGAGAAAATTAATAGAGAAAATATACAGTAAAAAGGCCGAATTGTTGTGCTCGGCCCATGTAGAAAATCAAATTGGACCGGGCTGAATCTTGTGCCACATCAGCTTGCCACGCTGGATGCCTACGTGGCCTGGGGGAGGTTGCTAGTGACCAAAACGCCACAGTAGGAATATTTTGGTCGTAAACGTCTTTGACCATTCCAGAAGAAAGGTCGCTATAGTCAGTTTATGACGGCCAGCTTTTGACCTTCTGTTTTTGGTCACAAAAAGGTCGTAAATGGAAATTTGTGACCTTTCAGTGACCAATAGTGGTGGTCACAAGTTGACATATTTCATGTAGTGCGCGACCGGAAGGGCCCCGAAGCGCCGCCCTGACGCTTTTCCCCTCCTCGGCCACCGGAGATCTGACACGGCGCCCCGCTCAGCTCCATCTTTCCCCGAGCCTGCTTCGACGCCTGCTGCAAACGATGTGAGCTGATGCTCCTTCTCCCCCTCTCCGTTTTCTTGGTTGCCCGACATAGCTGCCGCTTTGCCGACGACCGAAACCCGCCACCGCCCGTGCTTACCGTCGACGATGTTCCGGTGACCATTTGGTCCCAGGCGCACGTCCATCCTGCTCGCTGCATCGCGTAGACGGTTTAGGTTCCGCACACGCATCACCTAGGCCAACACAGCCGCGTTTCCGTGCACACCTGAATGCAGGCGGCCGCTG
>NC_041393.1:701576847-701578153 GCF_002162155.2 Triticum dicoccoides
ACGATCCGCAGCCCAAACCCTAACCCCTCTCCCCTCTCCCTCCATTGGACCGCCGCCGCCACCTACGGCGGCCGATCCCGCCGCGACCTCCCCTCCCACCTCAAGCCGCTCCTCCTCGCCTTCGTGGACGACCACCTGCTCCCGCCGTTCGCGCCCGCGCTACTCGTCATTGCCTCGCTCCTTGCCCGCGGATCGCAGAGCATCTCATGGCGTCCCCAGCGCGGCCAGCCTCCGTCTCCGGCCCCTTCGGCTCCACCGCCGACCTCGCCATCTTCTCCACTCTGACCACGACGCGGCGGGCGGATCCAGGCCGTGCGAGCGAGACGGCGGCCAGATCCTCGATGGCGAGGACACGCAGCGGTCCCCGCCGGCCAAATCAGGTCCGTCTCCTCCCGCAGCTGAGTCATTTTACTGGCGATTTGCCTCGCATGGCCACGACCTCTGACCCCTTCTCATTGATTTGCTCGGGCGGCCGCCTCTCCCACCATCGACGGTGCGTGCTCAACGCAGAGATCCGCCGCGCCAAGGCCAAGCTCCTCAAGGAGGATCCACCCAAGCTACACGCCGGCCACAGCCCCCCTCCCCATGCAGCAGCTGTCGCCGCCGTGTACCTCGATAGATCTGCCGCCCTCGACAGCGTCAGAGGAACGCGGGGCCTCCGCCACTGCAGGCATAGTCGCCTCTGCCGCTGCGGTCCTCAACCGACCCTACCATCCTCGTCCAAGGCATCCTCGTGTGCAACACTAGCTTGATTAGGTGAGCTCGCATGGCCTTGTTCACTCAGTTTTCTACATGCGCCTGATCCATGCAGGTCAGGGATCAGTGATTGAATTGTTTAGACACCTTTTTTGGATAAAACTTGTTTATCTGTGTCGTCATTAAAGAAGGATGGAGATGTGCACCTTTGCATTAGTGAATTATAAAGAGAAGTGACATATAAATATAGGCCAATTTGCTAGCATTCTGGTGCTTATCAACACTCGAAATCCACTTGTCTAGCTTCAACCTATCTTGCTTTGCTATGAATATTCCTTTGGGATGACTAAAACTGGAGCTACACTAGTCTATCTTTGCTATGTTCCATCCATTGTATCTGTTTAACCAACCTGATCCTCCAAACATAAAAGCTCAAGTGTGTACTGAATCATGTGTTATTTAGTTAGCTGAGCAGTATCTTTAGTTTTCTAATGATTGCTCAACTCTCAATTCTGAATAAATAAGTAGCTGACCCTATTGGTTCTTTCTTTCTTCAGGGCTATGAGTTGATGGCCACGCTGCTGTTTTGCCCTACTTGATAATTCTTTTA
>NC_041393.1:701579153-701604922 GCF_002162155.2 Triticum dicoccoides
TAGTGGACATATGGGAACTTGACTACGGAGTAGATTTTAAGGTTCCTTTGTTTAAATGCAACTGGGTCAATCTGTCAGGAGGCGGGGTACATGTAGACCCACAGTACGGAATGACAACAGTGGATCTGAACAATCTTGGGTACACTAACGAACCGTTCGTCCTAGCCAATGATGTGGCACAGGTTATCTATGTGAAGGACATGTCTACCAAACCGAGAAAAAGAAAAAATAAGGAAGCGAATACATCATACGATGAGCCAAAGCGCCACATAGTTCTTTCAGGAAAAAGGGACATCATGGGAGTGGAGGGCAAGACAGACATGTCCGAAGATTATGAAAAGTTTCATGAAATTCCTCCCTTCAAAGTCAAGGCTGAGCCAAGCATCCTGATAAATGATGAAGATTATCCATGGTTACGGCGCAATAAGGAAAGGACACAAGTGAAGAAAAAGTGAAGACTTTCTTCACAACTATTATGATGATACCATGCCAACTTTCAACCTTTTCGTAGTTCATTTGAAATGCCTGTTGTAACGGATAAGTTTTCGTATGAAATCCTGATACTTCAAAAGAGATTGTCCATTTTGTACATGAAGTGCATCCAGTTTTTGCCGTAACCCTCTCAACTTACTTGCACATGCTATGTGGATGAAATGATGATACCATGCCAACTTCCAACCTTTTCAGAGTTCATTTGAAATGCTTTTCCATTTCAAGCTAAAAAAACCAGTAAATGCTTTTATAAAACTCTAATAGCAAAAGGAATCAACTAAAAAGCTTTTATAAACCTCTTGTATTTTTTAAACTCAAATTATATAAAATTTATGCAACTAAAATTATCAAAGTATTTTCTGTTCAAAACATGAAAAGCAGAAATAATTATCATAAAGAATTTTTTGTTAGAAACTTTAGTAGCAAAAAGAATTGTCATAAAGATTTTTTTGATAGAAAATAAAATAACAAAATCTGTTTCTCAATATAATGATAAAACGTAGTAATATTAAATAGCAGGAAAAAGAATCACTCCAAATATATAAGTTGCATAAAGATTATAATTATTCAAATTTGGAAACTAATGGAGTAACAGAAAGATTATAACTATTCTGAGCTAAAAGAAAAACGAATAAAACAATAAAGAATAAATCAAAAGAAAATAAATAATTCAAAGCAAAAACTAAAACAAAAAAATAAAAAATGTGCCACCTAATGTGCCACCATAGCCTGAATATGACTAGAAACCCAACAATGGGCCAGGATTCAGGCCCGCAATAGGCCCAATAGGCCCACAGGCACATATAGTGTGTTTAGTCCCGTAAGCCCGCATTTGAGAGGAGATCGAGAGGGCAGCGGGACTGGGGCTTATAAACCACTCTCGAGCTCCCTCAGCTAGCGAGGTGGGACTAAACTTTCATGCCGCGACGCGGGCAGCACAAGGCCTTTAGTCCTGGTTGGTGGCACCAACCGGGACTAAAGGGGTGCATTGGTACCGGTTCGTGGCACCAACCGGTACCAATGCCCACCCTTTAGTCCTGGTTGGTGCCACCAATCGGGACCAAAGGCCTCTGCTTTCCGCCCTTTGGGCTGCTGAAAAGAGGCCTTTGGTCCCGGTTGGTGGCACCAACCGGGACTAAAGGGGAGCATAGGTCCCGGTTGGTGCCACGAACCGGGACCAATGCTCTGCCTATATAAGGAGCACTCGTGAAAATTTGGTTCAGTTCGTTCTTCCCCGCCCCCGACGCCGCCAGGCTGCCCCTCTCCGCCTCGCCGTTGTGCGCCGCCGTCCCCCCGCGCCGTCCTGCGCCGCCGTCCCCCCGCGCCGTCCTGCGCCGTCGCGCGTCGCCCCGAAGTCGTCCCGCGCCGCCCCAACACCGTCGCCGCCCCGCGCCTCGTGCCCCGCGACGCTGCCGGCCCCTGCCCATCGCCCACGGCGCGCCACTCACGTCACGCCATCCCATGAGCCAAAATTTTGCTAATTTAATTTGATGTAGTAGTTAATTTAGATGTGTAGTATAATTTAGATGTGTAGTTAATTGAGTTAGATTTTGTTAGTTTTTTTGTTAGATTTTTTTGTAGTTCATAGATTTTTTTGTTAGATGTGTAGTTCATAGATTTTTTTCATATTGTGTAATTTGTTCATATTGTGTTAGATTTTTTTTTCTGTTAATAATTTTTTTTGGTGATATTATTGTTGAATATGCCTGTTTGTATGTTCATATATATGCCAAGATCGAATATGTCAATTTTTTATGATTTTTTTTGTTCATAGAATTTTTATGATTTCTGTTGTAATTTTGTTCATAGAATTTTAATGATTTTTTTGTTCGTAGAATTTTCTTTGTCAATTTATGTATATGTTCATATTGTGCATGTATAGGAAAATTGTGCATGATCAAAGTCATTTATGAATATGTTCATATTTAGAATAGAGGAAAAAGGAAAATAAGAAGAGAATGTGTTTAATATAATTAGTTAGAAAAATAATAGAACTATAGTTAAACTAGTTTATTTTTAGTAACTACTACTTTATTTTATTTATAGTAAGTGCTTAATATATAGTTGAACTAGCTAGTTGATTTAATAAATTTCTTTATTTTACTATATATAGAAGTAGTTTATTTTTAGTAAGTACTACTTTATTTATTTATAGTAAGTGCTTAGTAGTTGACCTAGTTGATTTAATTAATAAAATTACTATTTTTCTATATATAGAAGTAGTTCCCGCATCGACATTGACGATGCCTATCCCGCATCCTCGTCGTCGACTCGGCGGTTGAGGCCTTCTTAATCAGGGCCATGTCCGGGACTGGGCTCCGCCGGGCTGGTATTGGGAGGTGCTACCTTCCGGGGGACGTAGGTTGGTGAGGAGCCAGCCCGTTGTTGACCTGATCCATGTTTGGTGGCAGTCGTGTGGGCCAGTGACGGTGTCGAGGCTTCCGGACACCGCGGAGGTGGTACGTCACCGTGTCAGCGAGGAGGACGAGCACGTCCGTCGCTACATGGTTGCGTTGGAGGGCAGGTTCGACAATATCTGGCAGGTTCTTAAGGGATCTCACTGGAGCTATGCTCCTGTGATGGTTCCTTATCTTTGGTTGTTCACCGCCCGCGATGATACCCGTCGGGCGCTACGGTTCTAGCGGTATTGACGATACTATATGTATGATAGTATTCGAGGAGTATTAGTGATAATTGTTGGGGAACGTAGCAGAAATTCAAAATTTTCTACGCATCACCAAGATCAATCTATGGAGTAATCTAGCAACGAGGGGAAGGGGAGTGCATCTACATACTCTTGTAGATCGCTAAGCGGAAGCATTACAAGAACGCGGATGAAGGAGTCGTACTCGTAGCGATTAAGATCGCGGTTGATTCCGATCTAAGCGTCGAACAACGGCGCCTCCGTGTTCAACACACGTGCAGCCTGATGACGTCTCCCGTGCCTTGATACAGCAAGGGGAGATGGAGACGTTGGGGAAGACTCCGTCCAGCAGCAGCACGACGGTGTGGTGGTAGTGGAGGAGCGTGGCACTCCAGCAGGGCTTCGCCAAGCACCGCAAGAGACGAGGAGGGAGAGGGGTAGGGCTGCGCCAAGAGGGAGAGGTTCTCATGTGTATGGCAGCCCCAAACCCCCACTATATATAGGGGAAAGGGAGGGGCTGCGTCCCCACCTAGGGTTCCACCCCTAGGGGTGGCGGCCAGCCCTAGATCTCATCTAGGGGGGCAGCCAAGGGGGGGAGAGAGGGGGGGCGCACCACTGGGTGGGCCTTAGGCCCATCTGAGCCTAGGGTTTCCCCCCTTTCCTTTCTCTCTTCGCCTTGGGCCCTGGTGGGGGGGCGCACCAGCCCACCTGGGGCTGGTCCGCTCCCACACTTGGCCCACGCAGACCTCTAGGGCCGGTGGCCCCACCTGGTGGACCCCCGGGACCCTCCCGGTGGTCCCGGTACGTTACCGTTTGCACCCAAAACATTTCCTGTGACCAAAACAGGACTTCCCATATATAAATCTTTACCTCCGGACCATTCCTGAACTCCTCATGACGTCCGGGATCTCATACGGGACTCCGAAAAATATTTGGTAACCATGTATATCTATTCCCTATAACCCTAGCATCATCGAACCTTAAGTGTGTCACTAGTAGAAAAGAGGGCTTTGGTCCACCCCGGGTTAGCCCATTAGTCCCGGTTCAGTCTAGAACCGGGACTAATGGGGGCATTAGTCCCGGTTCATGTGCCCAGGGACCACGTGGGCCATTTGTCCCGGTTCGTCTGGACCTTTTAGTCCCGATTGGTGCCACGAACCGGGACTAAAGGGTGCGATGCCCATTAGTCCCGGTTCGTGGCACCAACCGGGACTAAAGGGTTAGACCTTTAGTCCCAGTTCGTGCCACCAACCGATACTAATGGGGTTTGAGGCATTAGTACCGGTTCATGGCACGAACCGGTACTAAAAATGTCAAAAAAAATAAAGAAAATAAGTTTCCCATGTGATATGTGGTCTAGTTGTTGGGAAAATTTACAAATATGAATTTCGACTTTATTTGCAAAATCTCTCTAGAATTTAGTAAAATGAGCATAACATTTTTAGAATCCTCAAAAACCTAACAGAAAAAAAGTTACGGGGCTTTTAAGATCTAGAGTGGAAAAATCGAAAAAAAAATTCAAACTGTGGTCAAACAATGGTAAAACTAATTATTCTAGAATATTAGTGTTACTAAACAATTATTTCAGTTATTTTGAATTTTGGTCAAATCTGGTCAAATTGTGGTCAAACTGTGGTCAAACAATGGTCAAACTAATTATTCAAGAAATATTAGTGTTACTAAATAATTATTGTTTTTTAAACAATAGTTTCAAACTCAAATAGTGAAATGTGTCACTTCATGCTCACGCAAAATTCCTGAGGGTTAATAGGATTGACATCTTACTATTGTCATCAAAACAACAAGTGCAGACTTGGAAATGAGGGAGAATAGAACCCGGAAGTTAAGCGTGCTCAGGCTGGGGGAGTGGGAGGATGGGTGACCGTTCGGGAAGTTAGATGACTAGGAATGATGAGGGGTGATTAGAGATTAGAGGATAAATTGAGCAGTGATGAGGGGTGGTGATTAGAAATTACAGGTTAAAAAAATTGAAAATAAAAAAATTCAAAAAAAAATTCAGAAAAAAAAATCATAAAATTTCCTTTAGTCCCGGTTGGTGTTACCAACCGGGACTAAAGGTGGAGCTCCACGTGGCCGCGACCATTAGTCCCGGTTCCAGTTTGAACCGGGACTAAAGGGGGGAGGCATTAGTAACGACCCTTTAGTCCCGGTTCAAGAACCGGGACTAAAGGCCCTTACAAACCGGGACTAATTCCCCCTTTTCTACTAGTGTGTAGACCCTACGGGTTCGGGAACCATGCAGACATGACCGAGACAACTTTCTGGCCAATAACCAACAGCGGGATCTGGATACCCATGTTGGCTCCCACATGTTCCACGATGATCTCATCTGATGAACCACGATTTCAAGGATTCAATCAATCCCGTATACAATTCCCTTTGTCTAGCGGTATAGTACTTGCCCGAGATTCGATCGTTGGTATCCTGATACATTTTTCAATCTCGTTACCGGCAAGTCTCTTTACTCGTTCCGTAACACATCATCCCGCGATCAACTCCTTGATCACATTGTGCACATTATGATGATGTCCTACCGAGTGGGCCCAGAGATACCTCTCCGTCACACGGAGTGACAAATCCCAGTCTCGATTCGTGCCAACCCAACAGACACTTTCGGAGATACCCGTAGTGCACCTTTATAGCCACCCAGTTACGTTGTGACGTTTGGTACACCCAAAGCATTCCTACAGTATCCGGGAGTTGCACAATCTCATGGTCTAAGGAAAAGATACTTGACATTTAGAAAAGCTTTAGCATACGAACTACACAATCTTGTGCTAGGCTTAGGATTGGGTCTTGTCCATCACATCATTCTCCTAATTATGTGATCCCGTTATCAATGACATCCAATGTCCATGGTCAGGAAACCATGACCATCTGTTGATCAACGAGCTAGTAAACTAGAGGCTCACTAGGGACATGTTGTGGTCTATGTATTCACACATGTATTGCGGTTTCCAGTCAATATAATTATAGCATGAATAATAGACAATTATCATTAACAAGGAAATACAATAATAACCATTTTATTATTGCCTCTAGGGCATATTTCCAACAGTCTCCCACTCGCACTAGAGTCAATAATCTAGTTCACATCACTATGTGATTGTAATGAATTGACACCCATGGGGTTTGATCATATCTCGCTTGTGAGAGAGGTTATGAGTCAACGGATATGAACCTTTCAGATCCATGTGTGCTTTGCAAATCTCTATGTCATCTCCAAGATGCAGCTAGCATGCTCTATTTGGAGCTATTCCAAATAACTGTTCTACTATACGAATCCGGTTTACTACTCACAATAATCCGGATCAGTGTCAAAGTTTGCATCGGCGTAACCCTTTACGACGAACTCTTTTACCACCTCCATAATCGAGAAAATTCCTTAGTTCACTAATTACTAAGGATAAGTTTGACCGCTGTCCTGTGATCCATTCCTGGATCACTCTTGTACCCTTTGATTGACTCATGGCAAGGCACACTTCTGGTGCGGTACACAACATAGCATACTATAGAGCCTATGTCTGAAGCATAGGGGACGACCTTCGTCCTTTCTCTCTCTTCTGCCATGGTCATGTCTTGATTCTTACTCAATACTCACACCATATAACACAGCCAAGAACTCCTTCTTTGCTGATCTATTTTGAACTCCTTCAAAATCTTGTCACGGTATGTATTCATTTGAAAGTACTATTAAGCGTTTTGATATATCCTTATAGATCTTGATGCTCAATGTTCAAGTAGCTTAATCCGGGTTTTCCATTGAAAAACACTTTTCAAATAACCCTATATGCTTTCCAGAAATTCTACATCATTTCCGATCAACAATATGTCAACAACATATACTCATCAGAAATGTTATAGTGCTCCCACTCACTTCTTTGGAAATACAAGTTTCTCATAAACTTTGTATAAACCCAAAATCTTTGATCATCTCATCAAAGCGTATATTCCAACTCCGAGATGCTTACTCCAGTCCTTAGAAGGATTGCTGGAGCTTTACACACTTGTTAGCATCTTTCAGGATTGACAAAACCTTCTGGTTGTATCACATACAACCTTTCCTCAAGGATATCGTCGAGGAAACAATGTTTTGACATCCTATCTGTAAGATTTCATAAATCATGCAGTAATTGCTAATATAATTCCAACAGAATCTTAGCATCGCTACGAGTGAGAAAGTCTCATCGTAGTCAACTCCTTGAACTTGTCGGTAAACATCTTAACGACAAGTCGAGCTTTCTTAATGGTGATACTTACCATCATTGTCTGTCTTCCTTTTAAAATCCATCTGTACCCAACAGCCTTACGACCATCAAGTAGTTCTTCCAAAGTCTATACTTTGTTTTCATACATGGATCCTCTCTTAGATTTTATGGCCTCGAGCCAATCATTGGAATCCGGGCCCACCATCGCTTCTCCATAGCTCGTAGGTTCATTGTTGTCTAGCAACATGACCTCCAAGACATGATTACGTACCACTCTGAAGTAGTACGCATCCTTGTCAACCTACGAGGTTTGGTAGTGACTTGATCTGAAGTTTCATGATCACTATCATAATCTTCTACTTCAATTGGTGTAGGTGCCACAGGAACAACTTCCTGAGCCCTGCTATACACTAGTTCAAGTGATGGTTCAACAACCTCATCAAGTCTCCACCATCCTCCCACTCAATTCTTTCAAGAGAAACCTTTCCTCGAGAAAGAATCCGTTTCTAGAAACAATCACTTTTGCTTCCGGATCTGAAATAGGAGGTATACCCAACTGTTTTTGGGTGTCCTATGAAGATGTATTTATCTGCTTTGGGTTTGATCTTATCAGGATGAAACTTTTTCACACAAGCGTCGCAGCCCCAAACTTTCAAGAAACGACAGCTTAGGTTTCTCTAAACCATAGTTCATACGGTGTCATCTCAACGGAATTACATGGTGCCCTATTTAAAGTGAATGTGGTTGTCTCTAATGCCTAAGCCATGAACAATGGTGGTAATTTGATAAGAGACATCATGGTATGCCCCATATCCAATAGGGTGCATCTATGATGTTCGGACACACCATCACACTATGGTGTTCCAGGCGGTGTTAGTTGTGAAACAATTTCCACAATGTCTCAATTGTGTACCAAACTCGCAACTCAGATATTCATCTCTATGATCATATCATAGACATTTTATCCTCTTGTCACGAAGATCTTCAAGTTCACTCTGAAATTACTTGAACCTTTCAATAATTCAGACTTGTGTTTCATCAAGTAAATATACTCAACATCTACTCAAATCATCTGTGAAGTAAGAACACAACGATATCCACTGCGTGCCTCGACACTCATTGGACAACACACATCAAAATGTATTACTTCCAACAAGTTGCTCTCTTGTTCCATCTTACTGAAAAACGAGGCTTTTCAGTCATCTTGCCCATGTGGTATGATCTGCATGTCCCAAGTGATTTAGAATCAAGTGATTCCAATCGATCCATCTGCATGGAGTTTCTACATGCGCACATACCAATAGACATGGTTCGCATGTCTCAAACTTTTCAAAAATGAGTGAGTCCAAAGATCCATCAACATGGAGCTTCTTCATGCGTTTTATACCAATATGACTCAAATGGCAGTGCCACAAGTATGTGGTACTATCATCACTATCTTATATCTTTTGGCATGAACGTGTGTATCACTACGATCGAGATTCAATAAATCATTCATTTTAGGTGTAAGACCATTGAAGGTATTATTCATATAAACAGAGTAACTATTATTCTCCTTAAATGAATGACCATATTGCGATAGACATAATCCAATCATGTCTATGCTCAACGCAAACACCAAATAACAATTATTTAGGTTTATCACCAATCTCGATGGTAGGGGAGTATGCGATGCTAGATCTCATCAAGCTTGGAAACACTTCCAACACATATCGTCATCTCACCTTTATCTAGTCTCCGTTTATTCCACAGATTTTATTTCGAGTTACCAACACTTAGCAACCGAACCGGTATCTAATACCCTGGTGCTACTAGGAGTACAAGTAAAGTACACATTTAATATAATGTATATCCAATATAGTTTTGTCAACCCTGCCAGCCTTCACATCTACCAAGTATCTAGGGTAGTTATGCTTCAGTGACCGTTCCCTCATTACAGAAGCACTTAGTCTCGGGTTTGGGTTCAACCTTGGGTTTCTTCACTAGAGCAGCAACTGATTTGCCATTTCATGAAGTATCCCTCCTTGCCCTTCTTGAAACTAGTGGTTTCACTAACCATCAACAATTGATGCTCCTTCTTGATTTCTACTTTCGCGGCGTCAAACATCGCGAATATTTCAAGTATCATCATATCTATCCCTGATATGTTATAGTTCATCATGAAGCTCTAGCAGCTTGGTGGCAATGACTTTGGAGAAACATCACTATCTCATCCGGAAGATTAACTCCCACTCGATTCAAGTGATTGTTGTACTCAGACAATCTGAGCACAAGCTCAACGATTGAGCTTTTCTCCCTTAGTTTGCAGGCTAAGAAACTCGTCGGAGGTCTTATACCTCTTGATGTGGGCACGAGCCTAAAATCCCAATTTCAGCCCTTGGAACATCTCATATGTTCCGCGGCGTTTCAAAAACGTCTTTGGCGCCACAATTCTAAACCGTTTAACATTACTGAACTATCATGTAGTCATCAAAACATGTATGTCAGATGTTTGCAACATCCATAGACAACGTTCGAGGTTCAGCACACCGAGCGGTGCATTAAGGACATAAGCCTTCTGCGCAGCAATGAGGACAATCCTTAGTTGACGGACCCAGTCCGCATAATTGCTACTATCAACTTTCAACTGTATTTTCTCTAGGAACATATCTAAACAGTAGAACTAAAGCGCGAGCTTACGAAGCAAAGACCTTTTGACTATGTTCAGGATAATTAAGTCCATCTAATGAACTCCCACTCAGATAGACATCCCTCTGGTCATCTAAGTGATACATGATCTGAGTCAACTAGGCTGTGTCCGATCATCACGTGAGACAGACTAGTCATCATCGGTGAACATCTTCATGTTGATCGTATCTACTATATGACTCATGTTCGACCTTTCGGTCTCTTGTGTCCCGAGGCCATGTTTGTACATGCTAGGCTCGTCAAGTCAACCTAAGTGTTTCGCCTGTGTAAATCGGGCTTACACCCGTTGTATGTAAATGTTAGAATCTATCACACCCGATCATCGTGTGGTGCTTCGAAACAACGAACTTTCGCAACGCTGCACAGTTAGGGGGAACACTTTCTTGAAATTATTACGAGGGATCATCTTATTTACTACTGTCGTCCTAAGCAAATAAGATGCATAAACATGATAAACATCACATGCAATCAAAAATGACATGATATGGCCAATATCATTTTGCTCCTTCTGATCTCCATCTTCGGGGCTCCATGATCATCATCGTCACCGGCATGACACCATGATCTCCATCATCATGATCTCCATCATCGTGTCTCCATGAAGTTGTCTCGCCAACTATTACTTCTACTACTATGGCTAACGGTTTAGCAATGAAGTAAAGTAATTACATGGCGTTATTCAGTGACACATAGGTCATACAATAAATAAAGACAACTCCTATGGCTCCTTCCGGTTGTCATACTCATCGACATGCAAGTCGTGATTCCTATTACAAGAACATGATCAATCTCATACATCACATATCATTCATCACATTCTTTTGGCCATATCACATCACATAGCATACCCTGCAAAAACAAGTTAGACGTCCTCTAATTGTTGTTTGCATGTTTTATGTGGCTGCTATGGGTTTCTAGCAAGAATGTTTCTTACCTACGCAAAAGCCACAATGTGATGTGCCAAATGCTATTTACCCTTCATAAGGACCCTTTTCATCGAATCCGATCCGTCTAATGTGGGAGAGACTGGCACCTGCTAGCCACCTTGTGCAACAAGTGCATGTCAGTCGGTGGAACCTGTCTCACGTAAGTGTACGTGTAAGGTCGGTCCGGGCCGCTTCATCCCACAATACCGTAGAAACAAGATAGGACTAGTAAAGGTAAACATATTGAATAAAATCAATGCCCACAACAACTTGTGTTCTACTCGTGCATAGAATCTATGCAATAGACCTAGCTCATGATGCCACTGTTGGGGAACGTAGCAGAAATTCAAAATTTTCTACGCATCACCAAGATCAATCTATGGAGTAATCTAGCAACGAGGGGAAGGGGAGTGCATCTACATACCCTTGTAGATCGCTAAGCGGAAGCGTTACAAGAACGCGGATGAAGGAGTCGTACTCGTAGCGATTAAGATCGCGGTTGATTCCGATCTAAGCGCCGAACAACGGCGCCTCCGTGTTCAACACACGTGCAGCCTGATGACGTCTCCCGTGCCTTGATACAGCAAGGGGAGATGGAGACGTTGGGGAAGACTCCGTCCAGCAGCAGCACGACGGTGTGGTGGTAGTGGAGGAGCGTGGCACTCCAGCAGGGCTTCGCCAAGCACCGCAAGAGACGAGGAGGGAGAGGGGTAGGGCTGCGCCAAGAGGGAGAGGCATGTGTATGGCAGCCCCAAACCCCCACTATATATAGGGGAAAGGGAGGGGCTGCGCCCCCACCTAGGTTTCCACCCCTAGGGGTGGCGGCCAGCCCTAGATCTCATCTAGGGGGCAGCCAAGGGGGAGAGGGGGGGCGCACCACTAGGTGGGCCTTAGGACCATCTGAGCCTAGGGTTTCCCCCCTTCCCTTCTCTCTTCGCCTTGGGCCCTGCTAGAGGGGCACACCAGCCCACCTGGGGCTGGTCCCATCCTACACTTGGCCCACACAGCCCTCTGGGGCCGGTGGCCCCACCTGGTGGACCCCCGGGACCCTCCCGGTGGTCCCGGTACGTTACCGTTTGCACCCGAAACTATTTCGGTGACCAAAACGGGACTTCCCATACATAAATCTTTACCTCCGGACTCCGGACAACATTTGGTAACCACGTATATCTATCCCCTATAACCCTAACATCATCGAACCTTAAGTGTGTAGACCCTACGGGTTCGGGAACCATGCAGACATGACCGAGACAACTTTTCGGCCAATAAACAACAGCGGGATCTGGATACCCATGTTGGCTCCCACACATTCCACGATGATCTCATCGGATGAACCACGATGTCAAGGATTCAATCAATCCCGTATACAATTCCCTTTGTCTAGTGGTATAGTACTTGCCTGAGATTCGATTATCGGTATCCCGATACCTTGTTCAATCTCGTTACCGGCAAGTCTCTTTACTCATTCCGTAACACACCATCCCGCGATCAACTCCTTGATCACATTGTGCACATTATGATGATGTCCTACCGAGTGGGCCCAGAGATACCTCTCCATCACACGGAGTGACAAATCCCAGTCTCGATTCGTGCCAACCCAACAGACACTTTCGGAGATACCCGTAGTGCACCTTTATAGCCATCCAGTTACGTTGTGACGTTTGGTACACCCAAAGCATTCCTGCGGTATCTAGGAGTTGCACAATCTCATGGTCTAAGGAAAAGATACTTGACATTTAGAAAAGTTTTAGCATACTAACAACACGATTTTGTGCTAGGCTTAGGATTGGGTCTTGTCCATCACATCATTCTCCTAATGATGTGATCTCGTTATCAATGACATCCAATGTCCATGGTCAGGAAACCATGAACAACTGTTGATCAACGAGCTAGTCAACTAGAGGCTCATTAGGGACATGTTGTGGTCTATGTATTCACACGTGTATTGCGGTTTCTGGTCAATACAATTATAGCATGAATAATAGACAATTATTATGAATAAGGAAATACAATAATAACCATTTTATTATTGCCTCTAGGGCATGTTTCCAACAATAATATTCGACGATGTACGGACACAAGAGATGATGTACTTTTGGTTATAATTGAATACATGCTAATTTGAATACTACTTTATTTTACGATTTGGTTTTGCTTATTGAATACTCATATTGGAAATGTACTCCTACTTTGAATGCTAAAATTGAAGAGCCCCCTCCATCATCCACGCCGTCGTGGGGGTAGCTTCTCCTTCATTCCCATGTGCTAGACAATTTGGTGTAATAATGCACTCGGGAATGAAAGGAGGAGCTACCATCACCGATAGTCAACCCGTGATTAATAATAATAATCTAATTTAGGTTTTTTAGTACATATATTTAATTGTAGAAGTTTAATATTTGAATTATGAACATAGGCCAGAAATGTCGTACTCGGACGACAAAAACCGCCCGGGGGAGTGCGACTGGTGCCACGACGATCGAGGTATGTGCGATAGGTTCCTTGAGCTGGACGAAGATTGGCGCTTCAGCATTAAGCACGAGGAGACCTTCGATGTTCATACGGTAGGCAACGACGACAATAGTTTTTTTCGTAATTAAGCACGACTTCAACTATTTTAACGTGTATTTTTCATCTTTTCAATTCGACTAGCTTATCCCATGCTATGCAAGACGCTATGTCTTGGAGAGGATGTGTTCTGAAAACCATGAAAGTATGAAAACCAAAAAAATCACCTAAGGACCCATCATGGTGTGGATTTTGAAGTAAAGATGTACAATGTTGACAGTGTAACCCATTTTGGTTGCAAAAATTGGTGATCCTACAATCGAGCAAGACAATATAGACATTTGGGTCCTTGTGGATACACTTCCAATTCTTCCCCCATGTGAGCTTCTCAAACATAGTTATTAAGTAATTTATATTGTTTATTTCAAAATAGTTGACAGCTTATTTCCATTCTTCAAAGGATGTAAGGAAGATGGTAGACAAAACCCACTACACCGATGGCTCCGAATTAATTTATAAGGAGAAAAATCATCTGATCGCATTTTATACTGATCTTGAGAATTACAATGTCTACAATCGAACTCCTCAACATTATGGTCAATACGTGCCACTTGTGCACGTGTTGAACTACGGTAACTACCATGGAGATACCCTGGTAAGATTTTTTACTATTATGACATCCATGCATCTTTTTGCATACTTCTAAAACTAGTACATCATTGCTAACTATGAAGTTATTACTATGTTTTTCAACAGATAATCCCAAATGATTGTGTGCCTCATCTGATGTATACGCACGGTCGCCTTGATGTTTTGAACATACAACCAGGTCGTCCTACGAATCTCAACTGTCCATACCGGATTTCTAAAAGAAGTGGAGACATGACAATCGAAGAATGGAAAAAATGTATGGACAATCATAAGGAGCTTCTTGGAAGCAAAAGGAAGCGAAGTGCAAGAGTTGGAGACAGGATGATCTCCATTCTTCATAATGAAGAGTCAGGGTCTATATTGTTTTATGCTATTTTATCTTAATTAAGTGTGTTTAGGTCCTACCTGATACTGATGATCATGTGCTAAGAACAATTATGTAGGGTTGGGTTCGGTGACTATGAGTATGATGATCGTATGACTTGTTATTAATAACGAGTAGAAGTTGTATGATGATGCATGATTAGTAGGACTTGTTATTATATATGATGATGTGTGATGCGAGCATGAAGATTTATTATATATCAGCAGGTGAAATGAACATAGCAGTAGCGTTGGTAAACCAAGCACGAAGATATAAGAGAGGACACTTCTCTCTATTAGCTAGCTAATAACAACCTAAATTAACCCCCAAAACCCCTACACCAGCCACTTTCAAAAAAAACCTCAGCTGCAGCCAGCTTCTGACGCGTGGATGCCTTTTGGTCCCGGTTTATATCACCAACCAGGACCAAAGGCCCCCCTGCCTGGGCTGCCTGCAGCCTCCACGTGGAGGCCCATCTGTCCCGGTTCGTGTAAGAACTAGGACTAAAGGCCAAGGGCATTAGTAACGACCTTTTAGTCCCGGTTCCTAAACCGGGACAGAAGGCCCTTACGAACCGGGACAAATGCCCTGTTTTCTACTAGTGAAATGAGACGGTTACAAGCGTAGATTGCAATGCATAAATCAAAGTCAAACTTTATAAACTTTGAAAAAGTTTATAGACAAAAGTATCAACATATACAATAACAAATCAATACCATTAGATTCATTATTGAATACACTTTCAGATCATGTAAATTTGTTATTGTAAATGTTCATATTTTTTCTGTAAACTTAGTCAAACTTTATGAAGTTTGACTTTAGTCACATCTAATATGCAGAGTAAATAAAAACGGAGAGAGTAACTACGTATGCACCATGGCATGCGGAGACTGCCGGTGTCAACTTTTGGTGTGCCAGCCCACGTTTCTTTCTTTCTTTGCAGGCCAGTCATGCATGGGAGCTGGGTCCAAGATTGATCATCAGATTACTTTGTTCTGTTTGTTTGATGGGATTCACGCATTCATGCATGCTGAGTATGATTATGAGGGAACGATGCAGATGTGCACAACGCAAAATGGGAGGCCGGTACCAAGTAGGAGGAATGCATGACCTTCCACTTGCATTCGGTTATTGGGTAGAGTACATGCATACCAGCCCTTCCACCTGCAGTACATATCCATGGTTTCTTGTGTACTGCTGCTATATAAAACCATTCATGAGAGAGAACCAACCAAGTTTGCCAGCCCTTGAAGACCAAGCTGTCATGGACAAGATCTTGTGACAGGCCCATGCCCAACAAATTTTCAAATTAACCTGAGCGTGGGAGATTGGAGCAAACCAAAACACAATCTTATCTCGAAGTGATCTAAATCGGGAAGTTGTACTTGTACCAAGCTTTTGTCATACTTAGGGAAGGATTGGAAGTAAATGCCATGCCAGTGTGATGAGCCGGAGCAGATGACAGGCCACGGATGCATGCGTGGAGGAGGAAGCCGTAGGTTGCACACATAATTGGTGTGTGGTGGGGGTTGAGCTGGACGCCATCTACATGCTGTGAGTATATGGTGCGAAAATGTCCAAACAGTAGCAATGGCACCGAGTGATGAGTTCACTCTTCAGGCAGCAGGGCCAGCGATGACAGTCTACCCCATGGAGTAAGTGATTGTTGTTCATATGCACATATACCACCAATAATGCTACACTTACGGACTCTTGATTACGGGATGAGATTACGAACAGATGTGATTCCCTTTGGTTAGCCCCATGTAAATCAGGGTGGGGCCTGCAGACAAAAATCAAGGAACTGTAGTGCAACACATCAGCCTGTAGATATTTTCCTAGCATTCAATCCGCAAGCTATCTAACAGCGAATGGAAGAGCATTGAGGATCGATTAGAAAAGAAACTAAGCTGTTGAAAGGGCAAACATATGTCATATGGAGGCCGACTTATTCTCATTCTTTCGGTGCTCACGAGCATGCCAATGTTTCTACTGTCCTTCTTCGAAGTAACAGTTGGGGTTCGGAAAAGACTGGACTTCTATCGATCATGTTTTTTCTGGCAGAGTGATGAGTTAAAAAAAAATATAGACTTGCTAAATGGGACATTATCTGTAGGCCAAAAGACCAAGGTGGTCTTGGCATTGAAAATTTAGAGGTGAAGAACAGATGTCTTCTCAGCAAGTGGTTGTACAATCTATCTGGATAGACCGATGCCACATGGGCCCAGATCCTGCGTAATAAGTACCTTCAGTCTAGAACCTTATCTCAGGTGATCGTAAGACCGACCGATTCACCGTTTTGGAAAGGATTGATGAGAGTGAAATCAGCCTTCTCCCAAAGGACAAAATTCATTGTTGACAATGGTACTTCTATGAGATTCTGGGAGGATACGTGGTTAGGGGAGACGCCTCTAGCTCTCCAATATCCTTCTCTCTATAATATTGTTCAGCGTAGAGAAACTTATGTTGCAACAGTATTACAGTCCAACCCTTTAAACATTCAATTCAGAAAGAAGTTAGCGGAAACCGCTGGGAAGCCTGGCTCCCTCTTGTGAGAAGATTGATGGATGTTCACCTCTCTCAACAGCCAGACTAGTTGCACTGGGAAACTCAGAATGGAGTGTTTTCAGTGAAATCCATGTATTTGGATATTATCAATTCTGGCACTATCCCCCGTTCTATGCATATTTGGGAAGTCAAAATGCCCTTAAAAATTAAAGTGTTTATGTGGTTTGTCTACAAGCAAGTTATTCTAGGTAAGGACAATTTGGCAAAACGTAACTGGATAGGATGGCGAAGATGTAGTTTCTGCGAACATGATGAATCTATCAAACACCTCTTTCTTGATTGCGCAATGACAAAAAAATTATGGTAGTCTATTCACATAGCCTTTAACATTACTCCTCCCAATACCATCCACATGTTATTATTCGGGACGTGGCTGGATGGAGTTGAGTCAGAATCGGCGAAACATATCCTTGTACGAGTATGTACTTTATTATGGGCTATATGGAACTGCAGGAATGATTTTGTTTCTAACAGAACAACACATATTCATTTCTTGCAGGTTATTTTTCGGGCCACTACATTCATCCGTATGTGGTCGCTACTCACTCCGACGGATGCAAGGGGGCGTGATTTTACTGGGTCTATCCGTTGGGAGATGGTAGCACGGGCTATTTTTAACCGGTTTGGATGGCGGTCGTGTAATAGGATAGGTGTTTAATTTCCTATCTATCTTTTTTTCGCCGTTGTGGCTATCTCGTTTTCATGCTTTTGCTCTTTGTGAGCCTTTTTGTTATTTGAGACTTGGAGACTTTGTTGAACATTTTGTTTATTAATAAGATGGCCGCATGCATCACTTGAATGCAAAGGCCGGGGAATAACCTCCTTCTCAGGAAAAAAAAACAGCCATTGCCCTGGGAGGATCTTTGTTCATAAATTGTTTTTCCATTTTGTTAGGAACCACCGACGCCGTTTTATTAGGAGCCTGCCCACGCCTGTTGGCCCACCCCGGCGCTGGGGACGTCTTCAGGACTCAAGCAGACTTAGCCATCGCAGCAGCTGCCCGAGTGGCAGCTGCTTCACCTGCACGTGTTGTGTACATGTGGACCAGCCAGTCTGCATTAAGAAAAATCCCAGTTATGAAAAAGAAGGTTTGAGTGTGGAACCAGACGTGTTGTAGTGGGATGTCTGAAATATGTTCACGAGGATTATTCAGTTTTGATATGAGATGCAGCTTCTGCAAATTAATTGACTTGTGACCTGGTCCCATATTAGCTTTGTCCATCAGGGCTAAGCATCAATGACTCAGCCGTTGTGTTCGACGTACAGTGGTATTGTGAAAACAATTAAGGAGGATTATTTTGAAAACATTGATGTGTTTTATTAAATATTGTGCAATGTTCTTAATCCGTGGTGGAGCATTTGATCCGATTTGGCTCTATGTTTCTCAGAGGAGCGGGTGTTACAACAATTTTGCTTATTTACTTTTGAAGTAGGTCATCGGAACCTATTCAATAGAGGGAATAGCAATCTGCTCCGCTGACCTATTTCTAACGTGAAGCAGATGCAGGCGCAGCCTCACAAACTTCTACTCCCTCCGTTCGGAATTACTTGTCTCAAAAATGGATGTATCTAGACGTATTTTAGTTCTAGATACATCCATTTTTAAGACAAGTAATTCCGAACGGAGGGAGTACCTCCTAGATGATTGGAGTATTATGATGTGTCACCTAGCTACCTTCCTCTAAATCTCCCTGTACTTAATCTTTATCAGTTATACAGTCTTGTTTTAAAATGTGTTTTAATGTTCTACATATAAATAGCTAGCCCTCACTAACTTATTTCTTTCAACATGCAAGCATGATACCTCATTATTCGATGTTTGTGGTAAAAGGCTCACATCAACATGCAAAAATGTGTAGCAAAAGTCCACCCCCACATGCAAACATGCATAATAATTTTCACTCTATTATGTCATTTATATTTAATAAATATTTTGCAAATACAACAATAATAAAACACTAAATCATATGCATTTTTAGTTTTATTCATCATATTATTACTCGATATATTCATGTTTCAAACAGACAAAAAAGTTCCCGCAACAACATGTGGGGTATCGCTTGAATTTGCCAGCCGCAGTTCCAATCAACAACATTTTCGGCTTCTAAAGGGGAGGAGATCCTTATGTCCATGCTCCGATGCATATAGACTAGTTGATTCATAAGGTCCATGAGGATTAAAGTTGAGTCGTTCTGCAATACCTTCCGGTACTAATGTGGTCTGGCAACCTATAGAATTGTCAGCCTGAAACAGCCACAATAAGAGAATTTGCTTCCAAACTAGATTAATTTTCATTTCTCCAAAAGCCCACGAACCAAATTAAAGAGGAAAGAAGGCTCAGACTCTTAAAGACAACGCGAGCAACAGTGCTGCCTTTTCTCCCCGTGCCTGGCAAGACACCAAATGTTCTTTTCCCAACAAGGTGGTCAGCAAACTACAAAACATCCAGATCTGAACTAGAAACTGCCAAAACTACTAGTAAAACAATAGATCTAACGTGCATGCATTTCGATGTCCATAGAACAATAGACCTAACATGGATACACTTGGGTGTCCATGTTACCAGACGCAATATAATAAGTGTCCAGCAGCACAAGGAGAAACCTTTGTGATTTGATTTGTTTGTCCTGGTGCAGAGGAGATCCAACTCATTGTTGTAATAGATAACCTCCTGGGTGAACAATCTGAATTTCCAGCAGGCATGTTAGCTCCCATTGTAAGGAAAAAGACAACTACCTCATAAAAGATCTGCACGTTAGCCAAGAGAAAGGTGGTGAGTGCTTAACGTGAAACTGTATGCATTTGTGGTAAGTTGACATAATTGGTTGTGAGTCAATCACATCGGTTGGATGGGCATTTCAGGATATGATTGCCAATCAGTCTAACATTGGGCTAGTTTTTGTAGGTGCCAGATTAGCAAATTCATATAAGTTCAGCCTCGGTAGATGGTGCAATGTTTGCAATATCTTGGGACTTGATGTTGACTTATTTGATTGACAACGAACATTATCGTGGAATTTTTCATTGGTACACTTGTTATTGCATATGGTCATGGAATTTCACTATGAACAATACAATTTATAATGATAAATGCCTTTTACATGTTCCCTTCAAAAGATTTAAAAGGAATCACGGGTCTTTAACATTTCTGCAAGCATGAATGTTAAAAGTTTGAACAAATAATTACTCAACAGGTAGGTGCAAACATAAAACAAGTCCAAGAAAATTAGACATGCTTGCTAAGTTATTTACGTAAAACGCCAGCGTCGCTCCCATCGGGAGGCTCAGGAAAACCCTAGCCACCGCCGCCCCCACTATCTTCCCTTAAAAAATCTGACCGCCATAGATGTGGACCGATGGGCACAGTCCTGCCCGACGGATGGCGGTCTGCGGACCCTCATCTCCCGGTCCCCGGGATAGGAGATCTCCAGCCTAGCATGGCATTAGCCTGTATGTTAGCCGTTCGCAAGGCAGAGCATGGGTTTCAGGGCATCAGCCCCGAGACGGTGCTTGTTCGGATGCTAGTGGCTATGAAGGCAGAGGACACTGTTGAGGCCTTGTTCTTCAGGCTGACGGCCCTACATAGCGGCTACGGTTTGTGGCGGGGAGTTGGTAGCTACCGGGAACCAGTAGTAAGTCAAGCTGCGTCAGTCTGGCTGCTACGAGATTACCTTGATGTCGTATGACCACGACACTGGAGTTTGGCGATTGCAACCAAGCGTCGGCTTCATCGACGACAACAACCTCCATGGTGGAGTGGAATGACTTTTGCGATACGGTGTTAGCCTTTCCGAGGCCGTCCTTCTTTAGGTTGGGTTATCCGAACTCATAAGGTGCTATGTGCAATGACTTCTGCGGATATGCCATGTCATTCATGTTGCCATGAGGTGCTACGCACAATGACTCAGGTGGAGGCGCCAATGTATGCCAAATACTGGAAGGTGCTACACATGGTCGCTCATATAGAGGTGACAAGTCATGCTTGTTGCATTGAATCAAAGGATGCGCAACAATGACGGGAGGTGAGGTGGTATGGGATGTCTATGCCTTCTAGTATCTCCTCCAGATTTGCTAGGCCATTGAGGCATCGCTAGTCGGACAAGGGATGATCGTAGAGGCGGCTTCAATGACTAGAGAACGCTATTTGAAATACAAGATTTCTGATCAGACTATGTCAACACGCGCCTTCGCCCTGTCCTTCCGCACGGTGGTGAATCAAAGCTTGACATTGGGGATCAAATTCCCAAGACCGACCTATGGTTAGACTCGTCATCATCAATGCACGTGTGGGTTTCCTTCTTGAAGTCTTATCCTATGAGTTGTGTACTTCTTGTTTGTTTCTACCTTTTACCATAGGATTAGTAGTTTCCTAGTGGAGTTACTGTCCTGAGGTATGCGACCTTGTGTTTTCATTTCGGATAGAATTTGTTCAGCTGCTGGATCTTGTTTTTGATAATATATGGTTGTGTGCACCAATTGATGGAGAGAGAGTGGTTTGGCCTCCTTTTTGGAAAAGGAACAAAGTTGTTAAGTGCAGCTATTACAAGCATAAGTAACATTAGCGAACTTTGTACAGGATCGTCGCATTATTTACAATCTGTACAGGTATCAATATGCATGTTAGATATTTATACTCTTTAGGCGGATAAGAATGGGATCATTATTTTGGTCCATCGTCCATTTTATATATGTGTAGGCATGCATGCTTATCTAGTGTATTTTCTCTCGCGACTGAAGGAAACATGAAGTACTAGAGGAAAGCAAAGGGGAAACGAGACAGGGTAATCTGCATGCTGCGAAATTGTGCTGACTAATTTCAAATAATTGGCAGTGCTGGCTTTCATGGAGAACGATTATGTGATGTGCTCACGCAGTTTAAACATTAGCACACGCTTGTGCATTTCAAGGTCCTAACTGCTCATGCCTATATGTGTGTATCATTGTTGAAGTAAAGGAAGCTTCTATATATACCTTCAACTAATTTCATTTTCCAGTTGAGTGTCTGTCAATAAGTTAGTTAGATAGAAACCAATCTTTGTGCTTACTTTGTTATTCTGCACCATGTTATTATTTATTAGTATTACAATATTTACAATGTTTACTTGTGTGAGAGGTTGGAGGATACCAACATGCTAACAGATGGTTTCTCCCACTGTGTAGCAATCGAATAGTGTCACCTGCCTCCCTTGTAGTATGCGAGAGGTGACCTGAGCCTATAGGAGAAAGGATTCGCTGTGGCCCTAGATGCACGACCTCCTAGCATAGATCACACATGAAATACAATGCGTAGTGGTGCCATATGCTTGGCCAATGATTATGTAACGTGTATCTAGCGGGGCGGGATAGATCAACCATAGTATTTGGTCGATCCCTGACGGTTGAGGAAAGGCACGAAGAGGATCAATGTTTTCAGAAGAGCTTGAAAAATGTGACACCACGAAACTAATTTCAGTGTCATCTTTAGATGTATTCACAAGTATTGATTTCCGGTGGCAGCTTACAGTGACTGCTTATTGCTCAACATGTTTGGATGACTACTTTCAAAGTGTGCATAATATGAACCTTGACTGGATGCATACCTGTAGTGTAGGGGATTTTCCACTAATTTTTATCTCTAATGAGACAATGTGTATGCACAAGCATGCGGCTAGTAGTTACAACCCGGGGTAAAAGAAGACAGAAGACATTGCTTCTGATCAGGGTTGTGTCTCTGCAGACTCGTGCTAGATATCGATGGCTAAGTGTGCACAAGTGATCATTGTTACCCGATTCCTGACAACAACGTAGTCCTAGAATTTAATTGTGTTGGGACTAACTCTAGTGCTTATACGTATAATTTGGATGAAGAACTAGGCCCAAAAATGGACGACCTTGTATCTAGTTCCTTTCAACTCCGGTTTGCGCCAGTAACCACACATTTTTTACAGTTCTATGCAAACTTAAAAGATATTAGCCATTGGGACGAACTGATGCACTGGGTGTTTTTTTTCTGAACATAAGTAAAAAAATTAAGAAGAGGGGAATGCCCTTGGCCTCTGCACCAAGTGATGGACAACCATATTTTTATTTATCATGATATGATGTCAGACAGAGTCTAACATCCATGGCGAATGGACCAACTTACAGAAAAAACTAAAGCAAACCCAACGGAATCCAAATTGGATCTACCTCACGACGGGATCTCCACAAACCCAACTAGATGTGAATCCTAGACAAAAGCGTTCAAGAAGGAATCTTCATACTTGTGTTGATGATGACAAGTCCAACCAAAATTCGAACAAGGGATTTTCATTCCCGAAGCCAAGCTTTGAGTCAACCCCTTTAAGAAGGGCATGCCACTCGCACGCTGTCATTGCCACGTCTAGTATGAAATGGTAGATAGTGGGTTTTCACCTGGGGTACACGCAATCTAGTCCTTGAATCAACCTCACTACTGATGACGACATCTCACTAGCCGGATCTGTAGGAGAAGACATCGGATGCAGGTTGAAGCAATCATGCCTGCTTCTAGCCACTACTGCACCTCCTTCTGTCCACAGCAATGGAGGAGAGAGATGCTTGGGCATAAGTTCATCTTGAGATCTGGCCGACAATGTAGCCACATCACATATCGCCGCCACTGCAGCCACCTTGTGGATCCGCTGACCATGTCCCCAGGGTCACTAGCCCTACGTCACCCATATTCGCCCCATTTATGGGATAAATACCCTAGGCAGGGCCGTGTTGCTAGATCTATCATATACAGAGGCATCGCAGGGATGGGAATATGAACGCCACATTCACAGATGAAAAGACAAAGGAGGGTCGTCAACGAGAAGGCTGCACCCAACATTGAGGACAAGGCACTAGACCTCTTGTTGGGATCATAAGATCCATGACCACCATGACATCAGCTACCAAATAGTCGAATGCCAATTGTCATATACGTACTGAGATGCCTCGATGCACACGTCGGATCTGCCTAATCTGTGCCAATCGATGACCTCTACGGTGGCCATATCTACGGACGACTACCACTACGCTACCGCAACCACTGTTGTTGCCGCGGCCTGCCTCTCGCTCTCTCTCTGCACCTCCCTCTCGGTCTCACTCTGCCACAACGAAGGAGGAGGAGGAAGAAAGGAGACAGTGGACACATGAAAGATTTTCCGGCGCATGAACGCCACAGCTGCACGAACAGCTTTCACTTCCCTCGAGCATGAACTCGAGGGACAGACACCACCCCACGGCGAGCACACATACACTCTGAGAGGCTACATCTCTCTTCTCTGGCTCCTCTACACACCAGCATCGCGGCCACTTTAATACGCAGAGGCACGCACAGCTCAGGGTGGACACGGTCCGGGCCGGTCCGGGCCCGGTCCGAGCCATTGTTTGCACCGGCCGCCGGCGGTCCGGTCCGTACCGGACCGAGCAGTCCAGCGGTCCTGATTTCAAGGACTGGACCGACGGACGTGAAGCTCGGTGCGGACCGACGGTCCCCACGGTCCCGGCGATCTCCAGTCACTGCCGTGTGGGCCCAGGATGCCAGAGAGGTGGTCGGAGAAGCAGGACGGTGGTCGGAGCTGGAGAAGACGCACCTGATGTGCAGCGCCGCGAGGGAGAGGTGCGGGGGAGAGAGATAGCGGCGCGGCCGCGTAGGGATGGAGAGGCCCGGGGGAGAGAAGGAGTGGCGCGGGCACGCATGGGAGAGAGAGGCGCGAGGAAGAGGGGGTTGCTGTGGCGAGATGGAAGATGTGGGCGGGAGCCGGTGGCGAGAGGTAGACGACATGTCGTGGAAAGTGATGTTAGCCGTGAGCCTACGCATGTTTATTACTTAGTAGTTTTCTCTACTTCATGCAAGCAATCTATCATATGCATGAGCCCACGATTATCCATGTACAGCCTTGCCGTGATGAGTGGGTCAAATTGGACGTGGAGTTAATTATGGGATGGCACCCACTAGTAGAAAAGGGGGTATTGGTCCAGGCCGGGTCAGCCCATTAGTCCAGGTTCAATCCAGAATCGGGACCAATGGGGGCATTGGACCCGGTTCGTGAGCCCCGGGGACCGGCCGGGCCACGTGGGCCATTGGTCCCGGTTCGTCTGAACCTTTTGGTCCCGGTTGGTGGGACAAACCGGGACCAATGGTCCTCGCACCTGGCCCACCATTATTGGTCCCGGTTGGAGGCATGAACCGGGACCAAAGGCCGCCCATTACTCCCGGTTCATACCACCAACCGGGACTAAATGGTTGGTCTTTGTTGCGGCCAGAGTTTAGTCCCACCTCGCCAACCGAAGGGGGCTCACACCGGTTTATAAGCCCCTCCCTCTCTGCCTTGTTGAGCTTCTCTCAAAATGAAAATAGATGCCCTTATACATGAAATTTGACATAAATTCATACTGAATTTCTCTGAAGTTAGTAGAAATTTATTATGAATTTAGGTTGAATTTTCTCTATAACGGCATCTATGCTCATTTTTTTACTAAAGTTAATCACAACTATTTTTTCTTCTATTTATTTCTGAGTAGTTTTTTATATAGTTTTTTTCTTTTCTCCTATATTTATTTTTTTCTATTTATTTCTGTGTGGTAATAAGTCATTAAAAAAATAAGCATCTATGCTCATTTTTTTTAATAAAGTTAATCACAACTATTTTTTCTTCTATTTATTTCTGAGTAGTTTTTATATAGTTTTTTTTCTTTTCTGCTATATTTAT
>NC_041393.1:701610345-701611086 GCF_002162155.2 Triticum dicoccoides
AACTATTTTTTCTTCTATTTATTTCTGAGTAGTTTTTTATATAGTTTTTTTCTTTTCTGCTATATTTATTTTTTTCTATTTATTTCTGTGTGGTAATAAGTCATTAAAAATAAGCAACTATGCTCTTTTTTTAGTAAAGTTAATCACAACTATTTTTTCTTCTATTTATTTCTGAGTAGTTTTTTATATAGTTTTTTTCTTTTCTGCTATATTTATTTTTTTCTATTTATTTCTGTGTGGTAATAAGTCATTAAAAATAATCATCTATGCTCATTTTTTTAGTAAAGTTAATCACAACTATTTTTTCTTCTATTTATTTCTGAGTAGTTTTTATATAGGTTTTTTGCTTTTCTGCTATATTTATTTTTTTTCTATTTTTTTCTGTGTGGTAATAAGTCATTAAAAATAAAAAAGAGGCGCAATGCTAGTTAATTCGCTTCAAGCCTTTCGGAATAGTGTAAACTGCACTGCACATAGCTGTGTGAAGTCTACCCTATTCCTCAAGGCTTGAAGCGAACCAACGTGCAGGTGAGCATTGAGCCTCTTCTTCATCGTCTCTGCACTCAGGGCTTATAAACAGCTGCGAGTGCCTCTCGCTTGGTGAGGTGGGACTAAAAAACAGCTGCAGAAAGAATCAACTAAAAAACAGCTACAGAAATTAAAAAAGTAATTAGACGAATCCATTGGTACCGTTTGGTGGCTCAAACCGGGACCAATGCCACTCTTTAGTCCCGGTTGGTG
>NC_041393.1:701615599-701616265 GCF_002162155.2 Triticum dicoccoides
ACTTTTTTCTATTTATTTCTATGTGCTAATAAGTCATTAAAAATAAGCATTTATGCTCATTTTTTTAGTAAAGTTAATCACAACTATTTTTTCTTCTATTTATTTCTGAGTAGTTTTTTATATGGTTTTTTTTTCTTTTCTGCTATATTTATTTTTTTTCTATTTATTTCTGCGTGGTAATAATTCATTAAAAATAAGCATCTAAGCTCATTTTTTAGTAAAGTTAATCACAACTATTTTTTCTTCTATTTATTTCTGAGTAGTTTTTTATATAGTTTTTTCTGCTATTTTTTTTCTATTTTTTTCTATGTGGTAATAAGTCATTAAATATAAAAAAGAGGCGCAATGCTAGTTAATTTGCTTCAAGCCTTTCGGAATAGTGTAAACTGCACTGCACATAGCTCTGTGCAGTCTACCCTATTCCTCAATGCTTGAAGCGAACCAACGTGTAAGTGAGCATTGAGCCTCTTCTTCATCATCTCTGCACTCAGGGCTTATAAACAGCTGCGAGTGCCTCTCGCTTGGCGAGGTGGGACTAAAAAAATAGATACAGAAAGAATCAACTAAAAAACAGTTGCAGAAAATAAAAAAGTAATTAGACGGGTCCATTGGCACCGGTTGGTGGCTCAAACCGGGATCAATGCCAGTCTTTAGTCCCGGTTGGTG
>NC_041393.1:701620040-701626322 GCF_002162155.2 Triticum dicoccoides
TGATTTAATTAATAAAACTACTTTATTTAACTATATATAGAAGAAGTTTGTAGTAAGTGCTACTTTATTTATTTATAGTAAGTGCTACTTTATTTATTTCTAGTAAGTGCTACTTTGTTTTTAGTAAGTACTACTACTTTATTTATTTATAGTAAGTGCTTAGTAGTTGAACTAGATAGTTGATTTAATTAATAAAACTACTTTATTTAACTATATATAGAAGTAGTTTGTAGTAAGTGCTACTTTATTTATTTATAGTAAGTGCTACTTTGTTTTTAGTAAGTACTACTTTATTTATTTATAGTAAGTGCTTAGTAGTTGAACTAGATAGTTGATTTAATTAATAAAACTACTTTATTTAACTATATATAGAAGTACGTAGTTCCCGCATTAACGTCGGCGATGCCTATCCCGCATCCTCGTCGTCGTCGACTCAGCGGTGGAGGCCTGCTTGATCAGGGCCATGTTCGGGACTGGGCTCCGCCGGGATGGTATTGGGAGGTGCTACCTTCTGGGGGACGTAGGTTTGTGAGGAGGCAGCCCGTTGTTGACCCGATCCTTGTTTGGTGGCGGCCGCGTGGGCCAGTAATGGTGCCGAGGCTTCCGGACATCGCGGAGGTGCTACGTCACCGTGTCAGCGAGGAGGACGGGCACGTCCGTCGCTACATGATTGCGTTGGAGGGTAGGTTCGACAATACCTGGCAGGTTCTTCAGGGATCTCACCGAAGCTATGATCCTGTGATCGTTCCTTATCTTTGGGTGTCCACCGCCCACGACGATACCCGTCGGGCGCTACGGTTCTAGCTGTATTAATTAGCGGTGCTATATGTATGATAGTATTCGAGGAGTATTCGATGATGTACGGACACAAGAGATGATGTACTTTTGGTTATAATTGAATGCATGCTAATTTGAATACTACTTTATTTTACGATTTGATTTTGCTTATTGAATGCAAATATTGGAAAAGTACTCCTACTTTGAATGCTAAAATTAAAGAGCACACTATGCAGAAATCTAGGAGCCTCCTCATCATCCACACCGTCGTGGGGGTAGCTTCTCCTTCATTCCCGTGTGCTAGACAATTTTTTGTAATAATGCACCTGGGAATGAAAGGAGGAGCTACGTACCATCACCGATAGTCAACCTGTGATTAATAATAATGATCTAATTTAGGTTTTTTAGTACATATATTTAATATTTGAATTATGAACTTAGGCTGGAAATGTCATACTCGGACGATGAAAACCGTCCGGGGGAGTGCGACTAGTGCCACGACGACCGAAGTATGTGCGGCAGGTTCATTGAGCTGGACGAAGATCGGCGCTTCAGCATTAAGCTCGAGGAGACCTTCGATGTTCATACGGTACGCAACGACGACAATAGTTTTTTTCGTAATTCAGCACGACTTCAACTATTTTAACGTGTATTTTTCATCTTTTCCAATTTGACTAGTTTATTCCATGCTTTGCAAGACGCTATGTCTTGGAGAGGATGGGTTTTGAAGACCATGAAAGTATGGAAACCAAAAAAAATATCCTAAGTACCCATCATGGTGTGGATTTTCAAGTAAAGATGTACAATGCTCAGAGTGTAACCCATTTTGGTTGCAAAAACTAGGAAGCACTTTGCATGATGTATGATTTTGATGAGGGTATGCTTGTCACCATGGATCTTGGTGATCATACAATCACGCAAGAGAGACCTTCGATTTTCGTCCTAGTGGATACACCTCTGATTCTTCCCCCATGTGAGCTTAACATAGTTATTAAGTAATTTATATTGTTTATTTCAAAATAGTTGAGAACTTATTTCCATTGATAGCTTATTTTCATTCTTCAAAGAATGTGCGGAAGATGGTAGACAGAACCTACTACACCGAAGGCTCCGAATTAACTTATCAGGAGCAAAAACATCTGGTCGCATTTTGTACTGATCTTGAGAATTAGAATATCTACAATCAAACTCCTCAACATTATGGTCAATACGTGCCACTAGTGCACGTGTTGAACTACGGTAACTACCATGGAGATACCCTGGTAAGATTTTTTACTATTACGACATCCGTGCATCTTTTTGCACACTTCTAAAACTAGTACATCATTGCTAACTACGAAGTTATTACTATATTTTTCAACAGATAATCCCGAATGATTGTGTGCCTTATCTGATGTATACGCACGGTAGCCTTCATGTTTTGAACATACAACCAGGTCTTCCTACGAATCTGAACTGTCCATACCGGGTTTCTAAAAGAAGTGGAGACATAACAATCAAAGAATGGAAAAAATGTATGGACAGTCGTAAGGAGCTTCTTGGAAGCAAAAAGCAGCGAAGGGCAAGAATTGGAGACAGGATGATCGCCATTCTTCATAATGGAGAGTCAGGGTCTATATTGTTTTATGCTATTTTACCTTAAGGGTGTTTAGGTCATGTCCTACCTGATACTGATGATCATGTGTTAAGAACAATTATGTAGGGTTGGGTTCGATGACTATGAGGATGATGATCGTACGACTTATTATTAATAACGAGTAGAAGTTGTATGATGATGCATGATTAGTAGGACTTGTTATTATATATGATGATGTATGATGCAAGCATGCATGAGTTATTATATCAGCGGGTGAAATGAACATATATAGCAGCAGCGTTGGTAAACCAAGGACGAAGATATAAGAGAGGACACTTCTCTCTATTAGCTAGCTAATAACAAACTAAAAAGAACCCCCAAAACCCCTAAAGCAGCCACTTTTCTATAAAAAACATGGACTTTTGGTCCCGGTTGGTGCCACCAACCGGGACCAAAGGCCCCTGACTGGGCTCGGCGCACAGGGCCACGTGGAGGCACATTGGTCCCGGTTCGTGTTTGAACCGGAACTAATGGGTGGAGGTATTAGTAACGACCCATTAGTTTCGGTTCATGAACCAGGACTAAAGGCCCTTACGAACCGGGACTATTAGGTGTTTTTCTACTAGTGACCGTGATTCTCAGATCGAAACTGTTTCTTTGGTTAGTCGCGATTAAAAGGAAAGAACGGTGTCCATACAAAACAAATAGATATTTAGATCGGAAACAAAGAGAGAGGTTTAGATTGAAAAGTAAAAGGAAGAGATTTCCGTAGAATCGTGTGGGCAGTTATTCCCATAGATGGCAACAAATAATCGTGGGATGGAGCCGTGATATCCCCGCTTCTCTCGTTCTTTCTATTTCTCTCGACTGAATAAAAGGAAACAAGAAAGGCCATCGCGCGCGTGGATCAGAGGAGGAGGATGACCGCATGAGCACGAATCCACGACCGGCGGGTGCTGCCTCATCCGCCTGGGCTTTTTCTTCAGTCCGAGCGAGCGGACCGGGCTTTAACCGGACCGAACCAAAGAATTTTCGGTCCATATTTCACAGACCGGACCGGCCATTTTTTTGAGCGGGCCAGGACCGAATTGGGCGGGACTGAGCGGGCCACGAGCGGGCCAAAAAGCCCGCTCGTGTCGTCCACCCTGACGCACAGCCCAGCCGTCCAGACGGCCACTAACCCATGCACGAACTACCTAGCTAATCCCTAGCTACATGCACGCTGCTAACAACCTGGAGTACCCGGCTTTATAGCCTGCGGAGACGCAGCACCTACGCACCACACACAGAGACTCGGCCGGCTCGGAGACTCCACTCGCCACGGCAACCGACGCGGCCACGCACCGGTGTTCGGACTCGACCAACACACGCACATGCTGATCACCATTGTTGTGTGGCTTACTCTAACACTTTCCCCCTAAGCCACGACCTCGCCGTCGTCAGGGTCGGAGTTGCTGCTCCCATTGTCATCGTAACCCAGCCCGCGGACCTGACCTGGCGCACCGCGCCGATCGCACCGTGCCCCGTCACGATCACGACGACACACGCCCGGCGTCCGTCGGCGTCCCGCACGTCCCGCGCACACCCGACGCGCCCGACGAGTCCAACCGCACCAGTGCGTCCCGCACGTCCCGCGCGCACCCGACGCGCCCGACGAGCCCGACCTGCACCAGTGCGTCCCACACATCCCGCACGCACACAACGCGCCCGACGTGCCCGACCACACCACACGCCGTGGAACCGACGCGCCCGGTGCGCGCCCATACACGCGCCCGACGTGACAAGCTCGTCGCCATGATTCCTGCCACCCGACGCCACCGTGTCCGTCCAGCACGAGCCGCCGCAGATGCCGTGCAACGCGGCCACCTTGCCGACCGCTGTCGCACACCGTCGCCGATGTAGCTACTGCCGCGCTGCGCCCAGTCGAGCGCCACTCGCTGCCGCTGCCGTAACCCGCAACTCCGTGCGCCGCCGTGCCGCGTCTCCGTGCCTTGCGCCACTGCGCCTCCACGGTCGTCGTGTCAAGCCGCCGCGGCCTCTACGCCATCACGCAGGTCCTCCGCGACCTCCTCGCCTCCGCGACCACCGCTGCTCGTCGCGCGCATGGCGGACGCCGCCGCGTGCCACGGCCGCCCCTCGAACTTGGCTTTGATACCAAATGTTGTTGCCGCGGCCTGCCTCTCGCTCTGTCTCTGCACCTCCCTCTCGGTCTCACTCTGCCACAACGAAGGAGGAGGAGGAAGAAAGGAGACAGTGGACACAGGAAAGATTTTCGGACGCACGAACGCCACAGCTGCACGAACAGCTTTCACTTCCCTCGAGCACGAACTCGAGGGACAGACACCACCCCACGGCGAGCACACATACACTCTGAGAGGCTACATGTCTCTTCTCTGGCTCCTCTACACACCAGCATCGCGGCCACTTTAATACGCAGAGGCACGCACAGCCCAGCCATCCAGACGGCCACTAACCCATGCACGAACTACCTAGCTAATCCCTAGCTACATGCACGCTGCTAACAACCTGGAGTAGCCGGCTTTATAGCCTGCGGAGACGCAGCTCCCACGCACCACACACAGAGACTCGGCCGGCTCGGAGACTCCACTCGCCACGGCCACCGACGCGGCCACGCACCGGCGTCCGGACTCGACCAACACACGCACATGCTGATCACCATTGTTGTGTGGCTTACTCTAACAACCACGAAGGTCTGCAGTGCCTTCATCGATGTGCCCTCTCGCCGTTGAAGCTCTTCTACCAGATGAAAACAGAGTCCAAGACGCCGCCGCCACAACAGCGACCACTAGAAGCAGCGGTGGTGGAGAATGCCGGCGTGGTGGATCTCTGATCACTGAGCGACTAGGGACAGCGAAATCTTCCACATGACGGCCTTCTACTTTGTGTGGTAGGCCAAAGAGGAAAGACATTGGCTACCATATGGGAGTGTCACGGGCGTCACCATAAAAAGACACTGGGGTGATCTGTATTCTATGGAGGTGGTTGCTCCAATACACGACTCGCATTCTTGATTTACTAGAAGGCCCATCTCTTGAACTTAAATAGTAATTAAGGATCCCCATTGTGTTAGTTTATATATGTTTTTGGTTTGAAGTATGTCAATATGAACAAACAAGGTTAAAAGAGTCTCTAGATGAAGCTACCCATCCATGTTTTTCTTTCCTTGACACATGGGTTGATGCCGCAACAATCTATCTACGAGAAAGCTAACGACCAGTCGACTGGTCGTTTGCAACATGCACGAATGACTGGATCGCTCCCGATTCTTCTTTTTTCTTCCGCAAAACTTCCATTCTGGGCGGAAAAAAATTTGATGTGGTCTGGAATCGAACTGAGGTCTCCAAGAGAAGACCTACAGCAACCTACCACCACACCACTGCGCATCTTTTTGTTAGGTGAACGATAGTCGTCACACTTGACCCTACAGAGCCACATCAGCATAATTAAGACACCATTATTTTGCTCGTTCCTGTGCGTTGATTCACGAAATTAATTCCAAGCCATTCGCTTCTTCCATTTGATTGTCCATGCAGCCATCTCATTTAATGCCAACAATTTTTTTCAACGTCATCTTTTGATTCACTCATCAAGTGCCAATGTTAATACTTTTTTTTCTCTGTGCATTTTTAGTGCCACAGTTTTCTTTTCTTTTCTCTTGATTTTCTTGCTCTTCTCCCGATCCATTTTTTTCCTCTCCAGATCTTTTTCCGTTCGAGATTTTCATGCAAAAATTGGTGTGAACAAGAGAGGATTCGATCCTTGCACCACTTGTGCGCCAACTCAACTAGCCTACCACCTGACCTACGATCCCTTTCTTGAACAAACGAAAGTAAATGAGCTATTTAACATGTCTCCTCTACTACATATGCATAAAAACGAGTTAATTTAGTGTTCAATTTTTTTCGCAC
>NC_041393.1:701626496-701627572 GCF_002162155.2 Triticum dicoccoides
TGTCATGGTAACTTCTGTGCAAATAACATGATAACTCAAACATGGCGGACCTGATAACTTATGTACCCTGGTCCTGATAGCTTGGTCGGCGAGGGTGGGGGTGGGGCAAGTCGCTGAAACATGCCATGGTCACTTCTGTGCAAATAACATGATAACTCAAACATGGCGGACCTGATAACTTATATGTACCTCGGTCCTGATAACTTGGTCGGCGAGGATGGGGATGGGGCAAGTCGCTGAAACATGTCACGGTAACTTATGTGCAAATAACATGATAACTCATACAAGGCAGACCTGATAACTTTGTCGGAGGGGTCGGTGTGGGGGTGTCGTTGAAACGTACGACGGTAACTTCTATGCAAATAACATGATAACTCACACATCGTAAACATGATAAATCATGTACCAGTCCTGATAACTTTGTTGGAGGGGCCAGAGTGGGGGAGTCATTGAAACATACCATGATAACTTCTATGCAAATAATATGATAACTCACACATCATTGACATTAAATTATGTACCCAGTCCTGGTAACTTTTTCGGTGGGGTTGGGGTTGGGGAGGAGTCATTGAAATATATCACGGTAATTTCTATGCAAATAACATGATAAGTCACACATCGTAGAAATGATAAACTATGTACCTAATCCTGATAACTTTATCGGCGGGGGTAGGGTGGGAGGAGTTGTTGAATCATACCACGATAACTCTTATGCAAATAAGATCACACATCGCAGACTTGATAATTTATGTACCCGATCCTGGTAAATGTGGCGACTGTGGCGAGGGTGGGGGGGGGCAACCCCGGTAATTTATATGTCAATAGCTTATTAATAGACACATACTAAGCTGATAGCACACATAAAAACGTCATTATAATTTTTGATTTTTTTTGAAAAGTATACACCCGGTAATTTCTATGTAAAAAGCATGATACACTGATAGAAAAAGAGGCTTCCGTCCAGCCCCATTAGTCGCGAAACTGTAGGAACTGCGACTAATGAAGTCTTTAGTCGCGGTTCGGCAGATGAACCGCGACCAAATGCCTGGGCCCAGGGCGCTCGTGGGCTTTAGTCG
>NC_041393.1:701628582-701632012 GCF_002162155.2 Triticum dicoccoides
ACATTTTCAAAATCCTCAAAAACCTAATAGAAAAAAAGTTACGGGGCTTGTAAGATCTAGAGTGGAAAAAATTGAAAAATATTCAAACAGTGGGCAAACTATGGTCAAACAATGGTCAAACTAATTATTCTAGAATATTAGTGTTACTAAATAATTATTTTAATTATTTCAATTTTGGTCAAATCTGGTCAAACTGTGGTCAACTGTGGTCAAACTGTGGTCAAACAATGGTCAAACTAATTATTCAAGAAATATTAGTGTTACTAAATAATTATTGTTTTTTAAAACAATAGTTTCAAACTCAAACAGTGAAATGTGTCACTTCATGCTCAAGCAAAATTCCTGAAGGTTAATAGGATTGACATCTTATTATTGTCAGGAAAACAACAAGTGCAGACTTGGAGCGTGGGAGAATAGAACCCGGAAGTTAAGCGTGCTTGGGCTGGAGTAGTGAGAGGGATGGGTGACCGGTTGGGAAGTTAGATAATTTGGAATGATGAGGGGTGATAAAAGAATAAATTGAGAAGTGATGAGGGGTGGTGATTAGAGACTAGAGGTTAAAATAATTCAGAAATTTGAAAAAAAAAATTCAATTTTTTTTTTCAAAAACCTGTGGCGGCCTTTAGTCGCGGTTAGCCACAAGAACCGGGACTAAAGACTTTTGTCGCGGTCCGTAAGAGCCGCGGCTAAAGGGGGGGGTCTTTAGTCGCGCTTATTTAGTCCCGTTTGCACAGCCGGGACTAAAGGCTGTTGCGAACCGGGACTAAAGGGCTTTTTTCTACCAGTGATAATGTATACATCACAGATTTGATAACTAATATCGTACGTTTTAAACACCACGGTATCTTTCATCCAAGGGAAAAAAGTTTTTTCAACATTTTCATCGGTAATTTATGTGTTAGATTACCATACTTTCTCATGCCTTAACCTTCTCGTACTGTAGTTATCAGCCTTATCATGGTATAGTTATCATGTTGTTCATACCATAGTTATCACGTTGGTCATGCCAAAATTACCAAGCCAAACTTTATTTTTTTCTGATATGGCAGAAATAAGAAACGATCAATGCCTGGGCTTTTTCTTCAGTCCGAGCGAGCGGACCGGGCTTTAACCGGACCGAACCAAAGAATTTTCGGTCCATATTTCACAGACCGGACCGGCCATTTTTTTGAGCGGGCCAGGACCGAATTGGGCGGGACTGAGCGGGCCACGAGCGGGCCAAAAAGCCCGCTCGTGTCGTCCACCCTGACGCACAGCCCAGCCGTCCAGACGGCCACTAACCCATGCACGAACTACCTAGCTAATCCCTAGCTACATGCACGCTGCTAACAACCTGGAGTACCCGGCTTTATAGCCTGCGGAGACGCAGCACCTACGCACCACACACAGAGACTCGGCCGGCTCGGAGACTCCACTCGCCACGGCAACCGACGCGGCCACGCACCGGTGTCCGGACTCGACCAACACACGCACATGCTGATCACCATTGTTGTGTGGCTTCCTCTAACACTTTCCCCCTAAGCCACGACCTCGCCGTCGTCAGGGTCGGAGTTGCTGCTCCCATTGTCATCGTAACCCAGCCCGCAGACCTGACCTGGCGCACCGCGCCGATCGCACCGTGCCCCGTCACGATCACGACGACACATGCCCGGCGTCCGTCGGCGTCCCGCACGTCCCGCGCACACCCGACGCGCCCGACGAGTCCAACCGCACCAGTGCGTCCCGCACGTCCCGCGCGCATCCGACGCGCCCGACGAGCCCGACCTGCACCAGTGCGTCCCACACATCCCGCACGCACACAACGCGCCCGACGTGCCCGACCACACCACACGCCGTGGAACCGACGCGCCCGGTGCGCGCCCATACACGCGCCCGACGTGACAAGCTCGTCGCCATCATTGCTGCCACCCGACGCCACCGTGTCCGTCCAACACGAGCCGCCGCAGATGCCGTGCAACGCGGCCACCTTGCCGACCGCTGTCGCACACCGTCGCCGATGTAGCTACCGCCGCGCTGCGCCCAGTCGAGCGCCACTCGCTGCCGCTGCCGTAACCCGCAACTCCGTGCGCCGCCGTGCCGCGTCTCCGTGCCTTGCGCCACTGCGCCTCCACGGTCGTCGTGTCGAGCCGCCGCGGCCTCTACGCCACCACGCAGGTCCTCCGCGACCTCCTCGCCTCCGCGACCACCGCTGCTCGTCGCGCGCATGGCGGACGCCGCCGCGCGCCACGGCCGCCCCTCGAACTTGGCTTTGATACCAAATGTTGTTGCCGCGGCCTGCCTCTCGCTCTGTCTCTGCACCTCCCTCTCGGTCTCACTCTGCCACAACGAAGGAGGAGGAGGAAGAAAGGAGACAGTGGACACAGGAAAGATTTTCGGACGCACGAACGCCACAGCTGCACGAACAGCTTTCACTTCCCTCGAGCACGAACTCGAGGGACAGACACCACCCCACGGCGAGCACACATACACTCTGAGAGGCTACATGTCTCTTCTCTGGCTCCTCTACACACCAGCATCGTGGCCACTTTAATACGCAGAGGCACGCACAGCCCAGCCGTCCAGACGGCCACTAACCCATGCACGAACTACCTAGCTAATCCCTAGCTACATGCACGCTGCTAACAACCTGGAGTAGCCGGCTTTATAGCCTGCGGAGACGCAGCTCCGACGCACCACACACAGAGACTCGGCCGGCTCGGAGACTCCACTCGCCACGGCCACCGACGCGGCCACGCACCGGCGTCCGGACTCGACCAACACACGCACATGCTGATCACCATTGTTGTGTGGCTTACTCTAACAACCACGAAGGTCTGCAGTGCCTTCATCGATGTGCCCTCTCGCCGTTGAAGCTCTTCTACCAGATGAAAACAGAGTCCAAGACGCCGCCGCCACAACAGCGACCACTAGAAGCAGCGGTGGTGGAGAATGCCGGCGTGGTGGATCTCTGATCACTGAGCGACTAGGGACAGCGAAATCTTCCACATGACGGCCTTCTACTTTGTGTGGTAGGCCGAAGAGGAAAGACATTGGCTACCATATGGGAGTGTCACGGGCGTCACCATAAAAAGACACTGGGGTGATCTGTATTCTATGGAGGTGGTTGCTCCAATACACGACTCGCATTCTTGATTTACTAGAAGGCCCATCTCTTGAACTTAAATAGTAATTAAGGATCCCCATTGTGTTAGTTTATATATGTTTTTGGTTTGAAGTATGTCAATATGAACAAACAAGGTTAAAAGAGTCTCTAGATGAAGCTACCCATCCATGTTTTTCTTTCCTTGACACATGGGTTGATGCCGCAACAATCTATCTACGAGAAAGCTAACGACCAGTCGACTGGTCGTTTGCAACATGCACGAATGACTGGATCGCTCCCGATTCTTCTTTTTTCTTCCGCAAAACTTCCATTCTGGGCGGAAAAAAA
>NC_041393.1:701634645-701635013 GCF_002162155.2 Triticum dicoccoides
TGATAACTTTGTTGGAGGGGCCAGAGTGGGGGAGTCGTTGAAACATACCATGATAACTTCTATGCAAATAATATGATAACTCACACATCATTGACATTAAATTATGTACCCAGTCCTGGTAACTTTTTCGGTGGGGTTGGGGTTGGGGAGGAGTCATTGAAATATATCACGGTAATTTCTATGCAAATAACATGATAAGTCACACATCGTAGAAATGATAAATTATGTACCTAATCCTGATAACTTTATCGGCGGGGGTAGGGTGGGAGGAGTTGTTGAATCATACCACGATAACTCTTATGCAAATAAGATCACACATCGCAGACTTGATAATTTATGTACCCGATCCTGGTAAATGTGGCGACTGT
>NC_041393.1:701635794-701637148 GCF_002162155.2 Triticum dicoccoides
ACGCACCACACACAGAGACTCGGCCGGCTCGGAGACTCCACTCGCCACGGCCACCGACGCGGCCACGCACCGGCGTCCGGACTCGACCAACACACGCACATGCTGATCACCATTGTTGTGTGGCTTACTCTAACAACCACGAAGGTCTGCAGTGCCTTCATCGATGTGCCCTCTCGCCGTTGAAGCTCTTCTACCAGATGAAAACAGAGTCCAAGACGCCGCCGCCACAACAGCGACCACTAGAAGCAGCGGTGGTGGAGAATGCCGGCGTGGTGGATCTCTGATCACTGAGCGACTAGGGACAGCGAAATCTTCCACATGACGGCCTTCTACTTTGTGTGGTAGGCCGAAGAGGAAAGACATTGGCTACCATATGGGAGTGTCACGGGCGTCACCATAAAAAGACACTGGGGTGATCTGTATTCTATGGAGGTGGTTGCTCCAATACACGACTCGCATTCTTGATTTACTAGAAGGCCCATCTCTTGAACTTAAATAGTAATTAAGGATCCCCATTGTGTTAGTTTATATATGTTTTTGGTTTGAAGTATGTCAATATGAACAAACAAGGTTAAAAGAGTCTCTAGATGAAGCTACCCATCCATGTTTTTCTTTCCTTGACACATGGGTTGATGCCGCAACAATCTATCTACGAGAAAGCTAACGACCAGTCGACTGGTCGTTTGCAACATGCACGAATGACTGGATCGCTCCCGATTCTTCTTTTTTCTTCCGCAAAACTTCCATTCTGGGCGGAAAAAAAATTGATGTGGTCTGGAATCGAACTGAGGTCTCCAAGAGAAGACCTACAGCAACCTACCACCACACCACTACGCATCTTTTTGTTAGGTGAACGATAGTCGTCACACTTGACCCTACAGAGCCACATCAGCATAATTAAGACACCATTATTTTGCTCGTTCCTGTGCGTTGATTCACGAAATTAATTCCAAGCCATTCGCTTCTTCCATTTGATTGTCCATGCAGCCATCTCATTTAATGCCAACAATTTTTTTCAACGTCATCTTTTGATTCACTCATCAAGTGCCAATGTTAATACTTTTTTTCTCTGTGCATTTTTAGTGCCACAGTTTTCTTTTCTTTTCTCTTGATTTTCTTGCTCTTCTCCCGATCCATTTTTTTCCTCTCCAGATCTTTTTCCGTTCGAGATTTTCATGCAAAAATTGGTGTGAACAAGAGAGGATTCGATCCTTGCACCACTTGTGCGCCAACTCAACTAGCCTACCACCTGACCTACGATCCCTTTCTTGAACAAAAGAAAGTAAATGAGCTATTTAACATGTCTCCTCTACTACATATGCATAAAAACGAGTTAATTTAGTGTTCAATTTTT
>NC_041393.1:701638453-701664219 GCF_002162155.2 Triticum dicoccoides
GGGGGGGGGGGCAACCCCGGTAATTTATATGTCAATAGCTTATTAATAGACACATACTAAGCTGATAGCACACATAAAAACGTCATTATAATTTTTGATTTTTTTTGAAAAGTATACACCCGGTAATTTCTATGTAAAAAGCATGATAATGTATACATCACAGATTTGATAACTAATATCGTACGTTTTAAACACCACGGTATCTTTCATCCAAGGGAAAAAAGTTTTTTCAACATTTTCATCGGTAATTTATGTGTTAGATTACCATACTTTCTCATGCCTTAACCTACTCGTACTGTAGTTATCAGCCTTATCATGGTATAGTTATCATGTTGTTCATACCATAGTTATCACGTTGGTCATGCCAAAGTTACCAAGCCAAACTTTATTTTTTTCTGATATGGCAGAAATAAGAAACGATCAAATAACATTGTTTATCTACAATAGACAACAACAAAAGGTGGTTTAGTTGGTTATTAGGCTCAATAGGTATTGGATAGACCTAGGTTCGAATCCTCTTTCAAGCACTTTTATTTTATTTTCATATTGTGCGGTGCAAAACCAGAAAAAACCACTAGCGATTTACCACGGTTTTTGAGAGAAGGAAAAAAATCAGTGGAAAGCGAGCGTGGGAAGATAACAATCACGTAGGAACTACTCGTGTGGATCTGTCGCTAACGACCAGTCGACTAGTCGTTAGCACAGTCCATCTATCTATGCTTTCTGGCTTTTGACTAAGTAATGGGGGATTGGATCCGGGAAAGCGGCGGCCTCGTCGTGGATTGTGGTTGCCATCAAAAGATTTTTTTTTTTGGAGCTTAGTCTCTGCAGATCTGGTGGTTGATTTCGGCGATGAAATGCAAACTATGAATGATGTCTTGATGCAGCGGGATTATTGTGAAGTGGCGGCAATCATATTGCATGTAGCTGCTGGGATTGTGGAAAAATGATGGCGACAATACGTGAATGACCTCGATGATGGTGCTAGAGAACCTGGTCTTGGGCTCCGGGTTGAAAGCCATAGCCTGGCTCGAGTTGGATATAATTGACAATGCCGGTCTTTTTACGTCGTTGCCTTGTTGAAGACATAGTCTGAAATGCTCAGACTGATTCTTTAGGGTGAAAACCTAGATTCTAGCCTTGGGTGACAGGATTCGGTGACGGTGACACTTGAGTGTCGCTCCCTTCCTTAAGGCATTATAGTTGAAGAACCTAGTCGTTCGAGTGTCATGCATCATGTAGGTGCATATGCACTACTAGGAAAAAGCCTAGCAGCAGCGCGGGTTCTAGGTATATCAGTAGCGCGGGGTACGACGCTACTAATAAGGCGCTACAGCTAACACGTAGCAGCAGCGCGTGCGGCCCCGCGCTACTACTATACAAGTGTAGCAGCAGCGTACTGCGCGGATGCTCGCTACTACTAATAGCTCTAGCGCGCTTTATCTGTACGCGCTACTGCTACTGTCACGCTACGGCTAACTTTTCTTCACTCGTTACTGCTAATTTCAATAGTTTTTGATTTTTTTCTTCTGCATATTTGTTTTGTATTTGAACATGATTTATACAAGAATCTTTAGCACATACAAATGTCATCATGATACACATACAAATGGCTGCGAGACCACAGATGTAATCATAGCATAGACATACAAATACTCACATCATAATCATCATCCAACACAAAGTGGTATCTCATCATCATCTTGAAAATAGCGATACATGCAAGTCTCGAATACTTGCAACTAGAACGCCATCCATCTAAACAATGGTATACACGAGAAGAGCTATCACTATGAGTGAGAGCGGAACTCAGTACATGAGGCGGCGGTAACTAGTCCTCCCTCGCGCTAGCGTGAACCTCAAGTAACTAGCTTCCCCTTGTTGTCTGCTTTTGAAGCCTTTATGGCTGGCGCCCGAGACCCCATTCACTTGCGCCTAACACTCCTGCCACTCGTTGTACACCACCGGAACCTTCCCTTTGTACACGACATAGCACTGCCATCTCGCCATCAAGAAACTAGGTACCTGTTAGAGATGCATCTTCATGAAAAGGATGTACAATCATATGCAACAAAATATACTAGAGCAACACGAAAAAGAAAGGGCTAGCAACTAGATGCAACATACAGTATGCAAACTAATTAACTAGAGGTACGCAGGTCATCGTACGCAAACTAACAAAGTAGCGTTACACAAGTTCGGCAGGGACCGTGGACATCACAAAGTTTCATCGCTACAGAAAGTATATAAGTTCAACCGACACATATCATCATCATCGGCATCGTAAATCACTAGAAGTTCCATCCTCCCATATCATCGAGGATGGACCCTAGCTTCATGAACGGCGTGAGGTCTAGACGTTGCGTGCCTATGCGAGTTCGGACGTCAGCTCACGATATAGGGCCGTGGTGGAACATCCCCTTCTCATCGACGTCTTCTTTCATGATGATCGTCGCAATGTCCCTTTGGATGCGAAAGAAGTCATCTCTAAGTTTATAACCCGCTTCTCCATGAGATTCTAGCCACTTGTGGATATGATCATCATTTCTGCTTGTCATGCGAAGATTTTGGTGATTCGTGTTGAACTCAATCATGAGATGGACGATGTAGAATCCATCCTTCTTGCTTGGTTTTGGAACATAGATGCAGGAGAAGTTAGTTTTATGCGCGAAACCCATCTTCTTGTTCCTTTATTTCCTGATCTGCATGTGGCCACCTCTAATGATGAAGCCTTGGAGAGCATCATCTAGAATATTCATTATGTTGGTGTAGCCCTTTTTCTCGTAGTCTCCGGAAGGGTCAAAATACACGGCGTGGGAGACTCGCGGGTAAAGAACGATAAGGACGGCACGCCCGTTGCTACAGGGAAAAGACACCTCAAATTATTCTCCATATGAGTAAGAAGGAATGATTGAAATGTACAAAAGGGTTGTCCGGAACTGACTTACTTTGGATGATAAGGCAGGAGGACAATTTCCTGGTCCTTATTCTGTACCATGAAGTTTTGGAGGTACTCCCTAGCAGTTTCACGCTCAAAGTCACCGAGACTCAAGAAAGACTCGTGCATGTAGTACGGATCCGTCACACAGATTTGCGAGAATTCTTCTCTCTTCATGACAGAGCTCATATGTAGAGCAAAAAGGCGGACGATTGTAAAATCGAGCCGCCTTGTCAGAAACATCTCAAAGATATGGTCAAACCGTAGGAAGAACACCTCCGCGGGTCGTGTGTCGACGTGGCACTTCCCCTCAGGCACATGAGCCGCGTATGTTGGATATCCTGGATCCTTCGAGGCTAGTAGGCTTTTCTCAGTCGACAGCAAATGGTCATGCAGTCTCCTAAGATCCCCTGATAGTGCCTCCAGCGGTTCCTGCAGTAGCATCGGCTCGCCCGTGAGATGGAACATGGCCGCACTTTTCACGGGTACACGCTCTTCAGAATCCATCGTCTGGCTCCTAAGTGCTCTGGCTTGTTTGGAGGCAACTATCTTCCCCGGTCTCTTCCTCTTCTTTTTCTTGGGCACACCTTCCAGACCCTTCCTTAACCCCTGCCTCAGCGTTGTCAGGCAAAGCACTGTACGACCCCCGGCTAGTTGAGCCTGTGTTGAGGCGGCATCTTCAGGTGTGTCCTGTGAGGATTTCCTCACGCATCTTCGGGCGACATCTCCTCACGCATCTTCAGGAGGCATCTACTGCTAATCGGGACTAACAGTGTGTCCAAATTGAAAATTAGCAGCAGCGACCTCAGAAAAAGCGTACTACTACTACAGCTTTAGCAGTAGCGCCTGTCGTGTCAACGCGCTGCTGCTAAATGTAGGTGGGTGGACACTGTCGATCGATATTTGTAGCAGCGCGGGTTGTTCCGAGCGCGCTATTGCTAACGCCGTGTCAGTAGCGAGTTTTGCGTGCACGCGCTACTGCTAAATAGCAGTAGCGCTTCTTTTTGAGCCGCGCTGCTGCTAAGATTCTGCGTATAAGGTTTTCCTTAGTAGTGATGTGTTTATTGTTATAGTTTTCCGATCGTGATCTGATCTCTTTAGGGCTTTTTTCTTTTTTCCTCGCCTACACATAACTTTTGTCTTGTATGACTTTGCTATTTGCTACCTTGTTTTTGTGTGTGTGCATTGTGATTGTGCATATTCTAGCTTTGCAGAGGTCGAGTGTGTGCTTATTGTGTTTGTATCTTTTTGATGCTCCATGTTGAGTCAATAAAACCCACTCTTTATCAAAAAAATATAGATAACCTTGGCAGTAGTTGTTTCTTGGATATTTTTGACAAGCGAAAAGGTTTAGCTGGATTCCTGTGAAGATAAAATTGTTTTTTATTGTCCAAATTGCCAAGCAGAAAAATGATGCCGCCCCAACAGGAGACGTCGGAGCGCCGCCGGCACCGTGGACGCAGCCGCAGACCAAGGGTTTCCCCCGGTCCAAACCCACCAACCCTCCATCCCCAACCAGCCACGAGCCCCGGGCACACAGATGCTCGGCTCGCAGACCGGCGAGGTAAGAAGAGGCGCAGGGGAGGAGTTCGTCGCCGTCAGATCCGCTCCAAGGGGCCAACGGGGAGACCCCCGGAGCCAGCTCCATGCCCGCTGCCAGCCCGCTGCCCACGCAGCCACACACGGCGGCCTTCCGCATCAGCCCTGCCCACCAACCGTAGGGGAGCCGGTGCGCCACTCGGCAGCGGCCGCCGCCACAGATCCGGCGCGGCACGAGCAGGAGGCCCCGCCCACGCCCGCGCAAGCCCCGCCACCACAGGGCCCTCCGCACAGCCGCCAAGCGCCAGTCCCACCGTCGCCGCCCGCCGCAGCACCCATTGCCAGTGCTGCGCCACCACCTGTCCTCGCCGGCCCGCGCCAGTCCTCGACAAAGCAGGGGAAGAAACGTCTCGCCACCGCCGACGTAGAAGGGCTTCGCCCCTCCGCGTGAGCCGGAGGCGGCGAAGGGGGAGGCGGAGTGGGAGGGGGGCCGGAGATTGGCGACCGGGAGGGGTGGGGAAAGTGCAGCTATAACCAGGAATGAAGAAGTTCTCCTTTTGCAGCGTATCTCTTGTTTACATTTTAATTGACCCGCTACATCATGCAGCTTACAAGGTTAGCTCAAGAACTGATGGAAATCTGTTTTACTTTCTTTTCGATTTCTCCTGGCCCTACTTCTAAAAGCTTTCCTATGTACGTTGTCTAGAGGTAATCGTGCCTTTGCTCTTGGAAAGAAACATGAAGTGGATGAAAGGAAAGGGAAAGTAAGAGAGAATGATCTGCATGCAAAAGATGATTAATTCTGAATTCATGGTGACCTTAGTGGGTAACAATTATGTGATATACACATGCACTTTACACTTCGTGGTGTTCATTTGCATGTTAAGTTCATGTGCACTCATGATTATATGTGTATGCAATTTAGTTGTCGCAGGGAAAAAGCTTCTATATATATCACAGACAAATTTCATTTGGATGAGTGCATATCAATAAAGCTAGCTAGATAGCAATCAAGCTTTTGCTCAATTATTCACCACGACAGTATATGCAAGATTAATTGAGAGATTGGAGGATACCAACATGCTAGCGACAAGTCTTCTTCCTCTTTGATGCAACCAGCACGCAAGGATGCCACATCTTCCTCTGGGATGCTGTAGGCGGATGCTGCTCGCATGGGTTCCTCCACACACCGCCCTGAACCGTATGGAAGATGGAGTCACAATTCGTCACCGACACGTCTGTGTATTATAAAAGTGGTCGCGATCCAAGCTCCCGAAGGCCGCGTGTTGTACACAGTACACGGAGACCTACCAATGCAGTCATTGTGTCCAACTATCACAGCAAGGGACACGGGGGAGGAGAGAACTCCAACAGGACTCCCGCGAGACAAAAGCAAGTTGCTAACTCATGTACTGAGTCATGTTGATAAGCAATCATCGTATGGTGAGGGTTGTGTATGTGCGGCGATGCCGCTGCAGGAGTCACGAAGCTCCAAAGGCGGCTCAACAGTACCTGTGCTGATTAATATGATTGTGTGACTGTGAGTGTGTTTGGTTGATACTATGGGAGGAAATTGTTGGCGTGCTAGCCAGACAAGGTTAGCTCATTCCGATGGTTATATTACTGTCTTTGTTTTTAACATGATGGTTATATACTAGTTTGTCTGTGATGTAATCCACTGTGTATATATGTGGATACATGCACTAGTAGAAAAGAGGGCTTTGGTCCACCCCGAGTTAGTCCATTAGTCCCGGTTCAGTCTAGAACCGGGACTAATGGGGGCATTAGTCCCGGTTCGTGCGTCCAGGGGCCACGTGGGCCATTTGTCCCGGTTCGTCTGGACCTTTTAGTCCCGGTTGGTGCCACGAACCGGGACTAAAGGGTGCGATGCCCATTAGTACCAGTTCGTGGCACCAACCGGGACTAAAGGTTAGACCTTTAGTCCTGGTTCGAGCCACCAACCGGTACTAATGGGATTTGAGGCATTAGTACCGGTTCATGGCACGAACAGGTACTAAATGTCACATTTTCAAACTCCACCCCCCCTCCCCCCGTTGGATCGCCTTTTCAGTTAAAAAAAATAAAAGAAAATGATGAAAATGTCAAAAAAAAAATAAAAAAAATAAGTTTCCCATGTGATATGTGGTCTAGTTGTTGGGAAAATTTGCAAATGTGAATTTCGACTTTATTTGCAAAATCTCTCTAGAATTTAGTAAAATGGGCATAACTTTTGCATACTGACTCGGATGAAAAAGTTTTTTATATGAAAAATCATCTACTTGATTCGTGCTAACCCAACAGACACTTTCGAAGATACCCATAGTGCACCTTTATAGCCACTCAGTTACGTTGTGACGTTTGGTACACCCAAAGCATTCCTACGGTATCCGGGAGTTGCACAATCTCATGGTCTAAGGAAAAGATACTTGACATTTAGAAAAGCTTTAGCATACGAACTACACGATCTTGTGCTAGGCTTAGGATTGGGTCTTGTCCATCACATCATTCTCCTAATGATGTGATCCCGTTATCAATGACATCGAATGTCCATGGTCAGGAAAACATGACCATCTGTTGATCAACGAGCTAGTCAACTAGAGGCTCACTAGGGACATGTTGTGGTCTATGTATTCACACATGTATTGCGGTTTCCGGTCAATACAATTATAGCATGAATAATAGACAATTATCATGAACAAGGAAATACAATAATAACCATTTTATTATTGCCTCTAGGGCATATTTCCAACAATAATATTCGACGATGTACGGACACAAGAGATGATGTACTTTTGGTTATAATTGAATGCATGCTAATTTGAAGACTACTTTATTTTACAATTTGGTTTTGCTTATTGAATGCTCATATTGGAAAAGTACTCCTACTTTGAATGCTAAAATTGAAGAGCCCCCTCCATCATCCACGCCGTCGTGGGGGTAGCTTCTCCTTCCTTCCCGTGGGCTAGACAATTTGGTGTAATAATGCACTCGGGAATGAAAGGAGGAGCTACCATCACCGATAGTCAACCCGTGATTAATAATAATAATCTAATTTAGGTTTTTTAGTACATATATCTAAAAAATTCGGATCATTACAACACATGGACAACATAAGGGGTCTTGCAACATAATACATTCAGAGACATGACACAACATGCAAGTACAATAATCTAATGACAATTTCAACTGGTATCTAAATAAGAACCGGGAATACATTGGGCTTCAGATAGCAGAAACAGCAGGACCTCCTCCGTCCTCAAATGCAACATTCTTACTTCCTCCAATTCTTGCGGTGCTTGCATAATGCGTGCCGCTAATTCCGTAATTTCCAGCCTTAAGATAAAGATTACCTCATTCATGGCAGCCACACCATCTCTTTCTGCCTCTACTAGAGCCTCAAGCACTATAATATCTGTGCTCAGACTGCTCTCCGGCGGTGTTGCATCTGAACTGCTACCATCTGGTAACATGGATGGCGCATTGCTTCCACAAATAGATTCTGGGGTTGTACATTGTGTCCTAATGTGAACGGCATCCTGAAAGGTTTTCGCTGGACATAAGTAAGAGATGGTTATCATATGATCTAGGCAGTAAGCTTACATGGTAAACGGCGAACGAATTATTGCCGAGCATGGCAAACTATATTTAAATGGTTCGAAGCAGCATCAGCCGAAAATAAATTAAAATGGTAAGATGAAACTAGGGATGTAAGTGGCAAATAAACGACATCCGTCAGTCCCATCTAGTTAGTTTTTGCTACCTCCCTAGTTCATTTTCCTCAAAAAACAAAAACTTTTTTGAACTATCATACAACTAGTGGACTTTAATCAGGATTAAACGGGACCCAGTTGACATCCCTAGTTGAAGGGAGTGTACCACCACTATATTTAAGTTGCCAAGGCATCTAAGCAGTTGAAATAATCTGAGAAAGCACTTAACAGTGTGGCCTCATATAAACTACGAAGACAGTTTTGTGATGAATCTGAGAGGAAAAGGTAAGGACTCAAATGAAATAGGCATGCATTTCTTTATGATAGTACAGCAGGCACTGCTGACATATTGGCCAACTCAGGTATAGCGTAACAACAAACAAGCATTTGAATCAAGCAATACAGCAAAGCAGACAACTGAACTATTTGTAATTTGGTAGGATTACAGGTTGAGGGCACAAGCCAAGAAAGCAACCCACTCGCATTACATTTCACATGTACTAAAACACACTGGCTTACCATATGTTGCTGTGAAGCCTCGCTGCTGTTGCAATGTTCTTTGAAGATATCGGCAGCATCACGTGGTTGCAAATTTAGTTGTTGTAGTTTATTCTGCACCCTCTATTTAGGTAAAATTAATTTTAATCGCATGCACTGGTCCAAATTGATCATCAATGGTTCATCTAAACTAATGAAAGAAGGGTGTGTGCATACACGACAATATATCCGCTTCCCTCTATTTTTATGCTTGTTCGAGGTGCCAGCCCCAAAAGAACAAATATTTTGCTTGATGGGGTTGGCAGCTCCATAATTAATAGAAGCATCAAATTAGTCATGCAACTTGGGAAGATCAATAACACACAAACAGGTAATGAACAGAGGCTCGGAGCAGTAATGTAATAGTTAGCATCAGAAAATGTAGGGTAAAACGAACAAAAAGCTGCGGAACCACATGCTAGTTTGCTGATGTGTAATTAAGTATAGAGAACATTACGGAGTCTGATGGAACCAACAAGTGGCATCAGAACAAAACTAAAACATATTAACTATATGTGCACTAGTATGTAATTTAGCACATGTAACATGTTCACTGCCAGAAGTATAGCCCTACAGGTGCACTAGTATGGGAACCCTGTTAAACATTTTCAAAATTCTCAAAAACCTAACAGAAAAAAAGTTACGGGGCTTTTAAGATCTAGAGTGGAAAAAGTCGAAAAAATTTCAAACTGTGGTCAAACAATAGTCAACCAATGGTCAAACTAATTATTCTAGAATATTAGTGTTACTAAATAATTATTTCAGTTATTTTGAATTTTGGTAAAATCTGGTCAAACTGTGGTCAAACAATGGTCAAACTAATTATTCAAGAAATATTAGTGTTACTAAATAATTATTGTTTTTTAAAACAATAGTTTTAAACTCAAACAATGAAATGTGTCACTTCATGCTCACGCAAAATTCCTGAGGGTTAATAGGATTGACATCTTACTATTGTCAGGAAACAACAAGTGCAGACTACTTGGAATTGAGCGAGAATAGAACCCGAAAGTTAAGCGTGCTCAGGCTGGGGGAGTGGGAGGATGGGTGACCGTTCGGGAAGTTAGATGATTAAGAATGATGAGGGGTGATTAGAGATTAGAGGATAAATTGAGCAGTGATGAGGGGTGGTGATTAGAGATTAGAGGTTAAAATAATTCAGAAATTTGAAAATAAAAAATTCAAAAAAAATTCAAAAAAAATTCAAAAAAAATTCAAAAAGAAAAATCATAAAATTTCCTTTAGTCCCGGTTGATGTTACCAACCAGGACTAAAGGTGGAGCTCCACGTGGTCGCGACCTTTAGTCCCGGTTCCAGTTTGAACCGGGACTAAAGGGGGGAGGGGAGGCATTAGTCACGACCCTTTAGTCCCGGTTCAAGAATCGGGACTAATGGCCCTTACAAACCGGGACTGATGTCCCCTTTTTTACTAGTGATGCCAGTCAAGCCTAAGTTTCTTTCTGAGAGTCTGATGCAATATGTACGCACGTATGACATGACAGCCAAAACAATGAGCACATGAATAACGGGTGCCCAAATGTACTGCATTTGCTTAATCCTGTTGAAAAATTAAAATACATGCATAAATACCAATGCAAATATCTGGCCAGGTTGTCAGGGCAACTATAGTACTCTCGTTCAATTTCTATGATTATGTCCCTGCTGCTACGTAGAAATTATTCACAATCCAGACAAGACAGCTGCCTAGCTCTTTAGTATTTCCTCCTACAATATGTATGGTTAATTGCTTATTAGATCACTTTTTTCCAAGCGATGGTACACATCAGCAGAAATAGGTACAGATTCTTGTGCCCTTTGAAAAAAAAAGGTGCGATTCTTGTGCGGACGAATAATTTGATTCGTCGATATCTCTCTCATTTTCAATATGGATGCTCTATTTAAGTGTCGTGCTACAACGTCGCTCATCAAAGTGTTGTGTGAACAGTATTTTCGTTTTTTCCCCAAAGCATAGATATATCTTCTCATCATTAATATTGAACTTTGCACATATACAAAAGACATTGATATGTATATACCGAAAAAGGGTTTCCCCCGCTTTGTATTATAACGCAAGGGGTAAGCTTCATCCCCAGCTTAATAAAACCTGTATCACTTTAATTCCAAAGAAAGAAAATGCTAAAATTCCTCAAGATTTCAGGCCCATTAGTCTTTGTAATGTAGTTTATAAAATTATCACCAAAACTTTGGCAAATAGACTCAAAGATCTTCTACCCGATTATATCCATGAGTCTCAGCATGCTTTTATACAAGGCAGGAGGGTTACTAATAATATTGTTATTGCTCAAGAAATCACCCACTCCTTTCTGCTTAAATCCTGGAAGCACAAAGCCTTTATGCTTAAAATAGATTTGGCCAAAGCTTTTGACGGAATTAAATGGTGCTTTATCAGAAGGGCGTTGTTCCAAAAAGGGTTGCATTGTCATTTCATAGATTTAATCATGGAATGTATCTCCTCTGCCACCTTACATTAATGGGCAACCGTTTGGCAGCTTTAAGGGATTCCGAGGCATTCGACAAGGTTGCCCCCTGTCACGATATATTTTTATTCTTGCAGTCAATGAATTGTCGCTTTCAATGCAGGAGGCTTTAAATGCCAATCATTTCAGTAGTATCCAATTAGGTCCGGGTTGTCCCCCTATCCACTCTCTCATGTTTGCTGACAACCTGATTGTCTGTGGCAGAGCAGATAATAATGATGCCAATACGATTGCTTCTATTATTAATCAGTTTTGTGTTGTTTCTGGTCAGACTCCTAGTTGGAATAAATCTGCCATACTTTTTAGTAAAAATACTGATGATAATTTGAGGAACCAAATTAAGAATATATTTCCTGCTCCTAATATGGATTGTAATACTACTCATCTTGTCCGTCCTCTTATTTTACCTGGTAAAAATAGACCCGCAGCTTATAATTTTATTATTGATAAGTTTAGAGCTAAACTTAATTGCTACGAGGCTAACAGGTTGTCTCATGCTGGAAGACTCACTCTTATTAAATCTGTTTTTGCTTCCCTTCCTGTGTATTACATGTCTAATATCCTTTTAAGTAAATCCACCATTAATAAACTCACTTCCATAATTAGAAAATTCTGGTGGACAGGTATTGATAAGTATAATGCTTCCAAACTTATCTGCTTTAGGGCTTGGGATGATATTTGCAAACCTATGCATAAAGGTGGTCCAGGCATTAGAGATCTTTATATGATGAATAAGTATGTGGTTGCTATGATGGCTTAGAGATTTACTAAGAGTCCTAATTCTCTTGTTTCAAAAGTTCTCAAAGCCAAATATTTTCATAACTCTTCTATTTGGAAAGTGAATGGCAATGTTGCTAAATCTGCTTTCTAGTCCTCTATTCTCAAAGTTCTTCCTTTCACTAGCAAGGCTAGTCATACTCAAATTGCTATTGGTAATACTTGTATTTGGACTAGTCCTTGATGCAATGATTGGGACAAAATTTATGATCACCTTAAACCTAATCTAGGTATCCCTTGTCTAAAGTTGTTAGTGATCTTTGGAAACCAAATTGTAAGAGTTGGGATGAGGATAAAATTACTATATTTTTCGATGATAATTTCAAGAGAAATATTTTACAAACTCCTATCATTAATGCTAATATGGACGATACATTATGTTGGATTCATACTCCTGATGCAGAGTGTACCACTAAGAGTGCTTATAAAGCATTGATGCAGGAGGCCCATCCCAGGTTACAATCTCAAAGTCACACTATTTCAAATTTTGAAATTTCTATTCTCAATCAGGTTTGGAAAAGCAAAAACCTGGCTCCAAGAGTCAAAACCTTTGCGTGGAGAATTCTAAGAAGAGCTTTAGCTTCAGGGTTTAGGGGATCCAGGTATTCTACTCACATTAAAAAGGAATGTTGCGGGTGCGGCGAGGCGGAAACAAACTTGCATCTTTTCTTTACTTGCAATTTCACTAGAGCTATTTGGTTCCTATTTGGTCTTAAGTCTGATGAGTTCAATCATAACTTATATCCTTCTGATGTGATTCAAAGGATTTTATCTTCTCATCATACTGACTTAAATCTGGATACCAGTTTCACGTTGCTTTGGAATATTTGGAAAGCGAGGAATGGTCTTCTTTTTAATAAAAAATGGAGTATTATGCAGGTTATATATGCTATAAACGCTATGCTAAATGCAGAGTTAACGGAGGAGAAGGCGGCGGCTCACATCAACCCTGCAAACAATAATATTTCTCCTTTTCACGCTCAAAATATGCAGTTCCAAAATGCAGGTCTTTTGGCGTATAGTGATGCTGCATACAATCCGGAAATTGCAAAAGAAGAAGCTGGTCTTGGAGTTTTTCTTAGAAATGTTAGTAACAGCCATACTGTATTTGTTCAAGCTGCTGCAAAAAATGTTTGCCCTGTTTTGTAGGCTGAAGCTATTGGATTATCACTGTCGGCTGAGGTGGTTAAAGCTCTAGGATGGAATACTCCTGTTTTCTTATCTGATTGCAGGAATCTTGTCCAGGTGGCTAAAGCAAGAAACCTTTTAGAGAGTCCAGGAGATTGGAGGATAAGATATATGCTTGCTGAATTTCTTAATCACACTTCTTTTCTTTCATCATGTGAAGTCAGGTCTATACCTAGGAATGGGAATGTCACTGCTCATTCCCTAGCTAAGAAAGCTTTTATGCAAAGAGCTGTCTCTAGTTCTTCAATCTTATGCAGCAAATCTTCTGGATGTAAAGCTCAACAAGCTTTAAACTCTATCTCCTTTCCTTTTGGAAAGTTGATCTTTGTACACTGTTTGGGTTGCAAATAAATAAAATCAAGGGCTCTCTTTGAGGGCCTATATGTTGTCAAAGAAAAACACCGATCACATAGCAATGCTCGGGTGACAAGCACAACAAGCCCAAAAGAAAAGAGAAAGAAGAAAGAAGAAGAAAAAGAAATGCCAACAATGGTAGCTCAACAAAGCAAAGATGACCCACCACCGCTGCGCCCTTCGGAATCGACCCACCACAGACCAAGGCTCCAATCCACCGCGTACCAAGCAACACCTCCAAGAAGGGATGCTACACCGACGGCGTTGCCGCCCGGACGTGTCCTAAGGTTTTCCCCGGCACGCGGGAGGGAGTGGGGGATGGATACCTCCGACACCCTCCAGGAAGGGATGGTGGCACCCACAGGTGTCACCGCATCAGTGCCGGATAAGCCGGCAAGGTATTTCTCCCGCACTCCAAACCCCACTGCCCAACCGGGGCGTACCAAACCAATCACCTCGCCGCCCACTAGCATGCGCCACCGCGGTCTTGACGCCACCGACACCACCTCACTGAGATCACCACCACGAGGCCCAGAGGATGGACAGAGACGCACCAGGCGATGGGAGCAGAAGCACCAGAGTCGCGCGGGAGGGAACTACCTCCACCGTTGTCGTGCGGGAGGCCCGTGCCTCCGTCGCCGCAACGGTCGCGGCAGTGGGGCATACCAGGCCACCCCTGGTCCGGACAGCCCCAAATCAGGCCCGCAAAGCTTCGTCTCAGCCACGCTATAGCAGGGCAGCACTACTGACGCCAGCATCCACACGCCCATCGCCGTAACACCACCTCCCGGAAGCCACGCTGAGGACCCACCCCGCCGCCGGCCCGTCCAGACCCAGATGGGGCCAGATCGCGCCGCCGCGTCACCCAACTACCAACGACAACGTCGCCGCCCAGTAGATCGCCCGCCACCACGCTGGAGAGCCGCGCCGCCACCTAGAAGCACCCCGCGGCGCCGCACCGCCCCGCGTCAGCGTGACCCGAGAGGGGAATAGCTAGCAGCCGCCACCGTCAGCGACGCCCGGGCCAGGCCAGGCGCCGGACACTAGCGACGGCTACGAGGAGGGAGGGAAGGGGGAGGGGAGGAGGCGCCGGGGCCGATGCAGTCGCGAGAGGGAGGGAAGGTTGCGCCTTTCTACCACACTTGGAAAGTTTTTCAAAATTCCGGATATGTATATATAGTTGAAAAGAATCAATATTTTTTATTTTGTCGCAGTTTTACTATCCACTCCGGGAGCTATTTTGGCACCACCTGTATAGGAAATTAGGAATTCTTAGCTGGTGTCTTTGATCTTCGAAGGAAACATGAGCTGGATGTAAGGAAAGTTACAAGACCAATTTCTTCTTAGAATTGATCGTGCTGAATTTGGGTAGAACAGTTTTTGTGATGAACCCATGCAGTTTGGACTTTATCATGCTATATAATGTGGTCTCAAGGTCCTATCTGTTCATACTTTTATGTGTATACCATTCCTTGTGGCACGGAATAAAAACATCTATATTTATCCCTGACTGATTTCTTGTGTCAGATCGCATATTAGTCTTTGTGCTTATTTATTCTTCACCATGCATCTTAGTAGTATTTTTGTCATGTTTAGGCGACTTGAACCTATAGGCCTGAGGGTGTTGGCGTGGCTCGAGAAGAAGGACCCCTTCTACCATGAGGCAATGAGACGGTGACCATGCTGTACTCAATGTCACTGTTTGCTTGTCAACGTACAGTCATTCTAACAAGAAAAATAGGAGGTCTCCAATCGATCCATGGTGGACACATGGAGCGACTGGGCATTAGATGGTGTTCGCAGGAATGTCGTTTCTGGAGTGTGTTTCTGGTCAAACGATGGAACTCCCTCCGTAAAAAATACAAAAGCGTTTAGATCACTACTCTTTTATTTTTTGAAGGAGGGAGTATTTGCCAATCTTGCATCATCGGTTCAGAATTTGCTTCATATATATTTTGTATACAAAAAAAAAGAATACACATAGTATATAACATGTAGTAGCTCTGCCACTTGTTGTGATATTTGCTAAACTCTCATAGGTCGATGGACTTATGGAAGTGACTACTTGGTCAACGCAAAAAAATACTTGGTCAACTGGGTCAATGCTTTGCCGGCCCAAGCACTTGGGCTGCTTTGGCACCCCTTTTAGATTAAAAAATTAGTACTGGCACTTCGCCTTTTGTTGTTTTGGTGGGAATATACAGCTCCCCATAAGTTGTGGGTTAGTACCCTGCTGCCATGCAAAAAATCTGACCGGACCTCTTCCTCATAGCCGTCGTGATCACCAAAATAATTGGTACTTGTTGGCATAATACTTGTTGGTACGACCGCCAAAATAATTGCCCCCGGCATATTTCTATCGCCTGGGAGGAAGAACAGGACCATCCACGCGCCTTCGATAAGAAGCATGGTTAAATGGTCTACATGGGAGTCTCAAATAGTAGTATCCAATTTGAAATTGTGTTTCCTATGGACTCGCCTTCAATCTCATGCCACATTCTGGTGTTGATTGGCCGATGATTAACACACCTCCAAATTGGCTTACATGACTCAAATCTGAATGCCTCATTGAAAATCTGCAATCACGTGGAATATTTTTAATAGGCGGAGCATAATGAGATAAACAAATTGTTCCCACGCATTGTACCTATGACATAGGCAAGCTCTTATCAAGTTTCCTTGATGGTGGAGATGGAGAAGGGGAGACGTGGAGCTCCAGAATCTAAGGACCGCGAAGAGGATTATCCACATCGACGAGTGTAGAGAAGCTATGATGCCCGTGGAGGCCTCCGTCCTCTCTCAGAGGAATATGCAGCAGCTGTCTATTTCCAATCTTCAACAGCACATCGATGTATCTTCTCACTAAAGGGTGGCCTTGTGGAGCCATCACGTCTGGTTCATAGACACGAGCTCCCTTTCTTCCTCTTGGCTTGAGTCCTATCGGCAGGCAGGGCAACTTTGGCTTCAATTCCACAATCGCATCAGGAATCCTCAACCAAAAACACTCCACGCACTATTTTTTTGGACGGAAGAAGGGCCTTGAAGTGTCCCAAGAGCTGCACTAATTATCAGCGGTGATATTACAGGTTGGAAAAGGACTTGAGAAAAAGAAATTACAACTCAGTCCTTCAAGTTTGAAAGAAGGACCCTAAACCGAGAACTTGAATCACAATTGGGTCCGAACAGTGGGGGGAAACCCTTTTTCGGAATTGGGTCCAAACAGCGGCTCCAGCTCAGATGCGATCTAGTGACACCGAGAAGGACACCTGCTTGGGGCAACGCATGTATGTTTCTTTTTTGTTGCCCAATCGCGCATCCAAGATGGATCAAATGATTGATGATCACAATACTTTGTTCATTCGTTTGATGTGATCCATTCAATCAAATGTCCATAGGAGACTACATAAATGCGGGCCAGACATAAGATGGATTGGCAATAGACTTTGTTCATTCGTTTGATGTGCACATCGATGTGGGCCAGCCAAAGGCTTCGTTTAAGTGATATCGATGCAAAAGTGCACTGAAAATGAGAGAACACTGAGATGCATAACATGCAAAATAAGTAGGAACGCATGACCGGTCCTCAAATGCATGCATACCACACTTTACCTATTCAACCATGCTGGGCATGTATGTCAGCCAGCTAACCAGCTGCAATGCATAGGTATGGCTTGATACTCTACTGCTATATAAGGTCGATTCACCACCCAAAAGAGTGAACCAACCTACTTAGTCACCCCCTTAAGACAATGCTGACACAAGCAGCTTGTGTGCCATGGGCTGTGGCCAACAAGTGTCCAAATTAGCTTGAGCGTTCGGAGATTGGAGCAAACCAAACTACAATCACATCTCGATCGAAGCTATACAATCAGACGATTGTACATAAGTGTAGTTACACTCAATCATATCTCAAAGTCGTCCAACTATATAAAACACAATGTAGTTGTTGTACACGGATGGAGGATCTAGGCATGAAATCACAAACGTTGTAGTGGAGGTCTGAATTATGTTGAGCAAGGTTATTCAGTTGAGCCTCGTAAATTTATACTTACACTTGAATGTGGCTTTTGCAGTGGGCCTGGTCTATGGTTTGGCCATGCTCAATGCTTCAACCATCTTCGGTGCTTAATAGTATATGTGAGACAACTCATGAAGATTGTTTTGAAAACAAATCGGCTAGATCTCCTGCTGAGCAATGGAAATGTTAACTTGTCATCATTGTGCAACGTTTTGAACACATTATCAATTATGTATCGAATATATATTGTGTAATTGTTTGACACTGTCGTTTATTATGTCAATCCGATTTGGCTGGGGGCTTCTGAAAGTGATAGATGTAAATACAATGATACTTCTAGTCTAAAAAAATAGTGTTGCTTTTCCTAGATGGCTTCTCGATGCATTTTCAGCTTTTGAAAGTGACAAGATCCATCTTTATCTCCATGCTCAAATGCATCTACGACCAGCTAATCCATAAGGTCCATGAGGATTAAAATCGAGCCCCTCTTACAGTATTTCCAACCACTACTAGTGCAATCGATGTCTAACCAAGCAATCTACAGAATTGTTAACACGAGAAATAAGAATAAGAAAAAAAATGCTTTTAAACTAGATCAACTTCCGATTTCTCTGAAAGCCCACCAAATGAGGGAAAAAAAGACCAGGATTCTTAAGCACAAAGGGGATGGATGTACTGCAACAATGCTTCTTTTTTTTTCCATTTGCTGGCAACACACTAATGCCGCTTTCCCAACAAAGTGGTAAGCCAACTAGCATAAAATGGGAAACTGGGAACACCTAACTAGTAATTAGTATACCTAAAACAATGCACCTAACATGCAGTTTGCTGTCCATGTCTCTCAACGCAATATAGTAGGGGCACATCAGCTGAAGGAGAGATTTAGGTACCTAATTTGTCTTGCTTGAAGCAGAGGAGATCCAACTCATAATCGTAATGGACAATCCCCAAGGGTCAACAAACTGAACTTCAGGAAGCATGTTACCTGCATTTGGATGGCAAGTAGACAATTTTCTTGTGACATAATGCACATCAGGGTGGCCAAAAGCGGCGAGTGCACTTGCCATGAAGCTAAATGCATTTACGGTAATTTAGCACAGCAGGTTACAACTTGATCGCATCGGTTGAGCAGGCATTTAGGGGTGCGATCAACCTAACAATGGGCTAGCTTTTGTTGGTGCCAAATTTCCAAATGCATATGGGTTGTGCATGTATAATAATGAATCTAGAAATTGAAGAGAGTCAGACGTAGGACATATAAGAACACAAAGGTAATCTGAAAATATTGTTGGATTACTTCATCATCCATGCTGACAACTTCACATTATTATATGTCGTAGTCCCATTGACCAGTGTTAAAATTTACTGGGTATGAAAAACAAATGCTTCGTGTGACTATCTGGACATGTAACAAGTAGTAATATTCTCACTAAGTTAAATAGAACTCCTATATGACGCTCATTCCGGCAAATTGCCAAAGAAACACAAGTGGAGATGTGATGGACCGTCTTAACTAGACGCAAGGTCTTGGGGCTGTTTTCTGTCTGCTCTCGTGATTTCCCTTTTTCCTCTACCTTTCACAGGTTTTCTTCTTGTCATTCTATTTAAATCCAAAAAAAAACTAAATAATCAATATTTCGTGAAATTTAAAATTTGAGAAAAATTTCTAAAATACATGAAGTTTTTCTAAAGTACACAAGCATTTTCTTAAATAACACGAACATTTTCTTATAAAAACTAGAAATATCAAATTAAAAGATTGCAAATATTTTTCTAAAATTTCTCATCATTTTGTAATACTTTGAAGATTTTAAATTTATTTGAATTTTTCAAAATTCACGCACATTTCAAAAATAACTGACATTTTTTAGTTCTTGTTTACATATATTTTAAGCCTATCTAACTATTCAGCAGAAGGTTTTTCACCAAAACACTGGATGGAAAATTGGAAGAGAAGAAACAAAGGAAGGAAATTTAGCAACGAAGTTCGCAGGTGTACAACGTGAGGCTTGTGCGATTTTCAACTATATGACGCACTTGGCGAAATATAGTACGAGTCTATTTAAAGTACGTATGCAGCATAGATCCCCTATTTGGGGACATGTGTGTCGAATCAAAAATCACTAATTGAGGATTACTCCTTCCAAAGATCACTCCCACCTCCTTAGGTTGTGAAAAGCGGCACGCTGTATGTGTGCCACTTGTCGCAACCTGAGAGTTCATTCAAAACATTTTATCTCTTAGACCGTGCGTTCGAATCTCAAACCGTTTTCACCGTTGTATTCCTCGCATCAAGATCTTTAAAACTAGACCCCATGTTGATAGATTTTTTTTTGTTTTCGAGAGGCGTGACCATGCCTCTCGCGGAAGCAAATCCGTGCCTCTCATGGAAGAAAAAAAAACCACATTTTTGAGAGGAACAGCCGTGTCTCTCACGGAAGCAAAACTGTGCCTCTCGCGGGAGCAAAACCGTGCCTCTCATGAAAGAGAAAAAAATGAGAAAACATCTTTTTTCCGTTTCAGGGAGGCACGGCCGTGCCTCTCGCAGAAACAAAATTGTGCCTGCCACAGAGGAAAAAAAAAGGAAACGCGTACTTTTTGTGCATTTTTTTTGTCGGTAAGCTAAGAAAGACCAATGAAAAATCAAAACAAAACAAAAAAAGAAAAAAGACATCTAAAAGGCCGAAAACGCGTGCAGAAAAATTAAAATAAAAATCCAGAGGGAGCAACCAGAGCGTGATAGATGGCAGTTACTGGAGAAACAAGAGGCACTTGTTTCTTGCCCTGGCTTCTATAAGCTTCTCCTGAGGCTTCTATAAGCTTCTCCCGAGGCTTGGACGGAGATGGTGACGTCGCCACGGCGAGCGAGACGTTGATGCTGTAGTCGAAGATGCACCGATAGCCACCATCTTTTGCAAGGTCGGGCACTGATGCAACAAGCCTTCCTTGCACTCGCCACAAGATGTTGTGACCATGGCCAGCAGGGAGACACAAAATTGTTGATGCACAACCACCGGCTAGAAGGTCTGCCCCGATGTTGCAAGCCCAGTCGTCACTCTCTCACAACGCTGCTACAGCCTAGGCACGAGTGCTTAAAGGGCATTCAACAGTGATGCAGGGACATCCGCGTGCACTTCTGTGAGAATGGTGTAGCTACAGCATGTAGCGTGCGAGGGTGCTGCCACGGATTGCGGCTGCAAGCTTGCCACCTGAGGTGCTACACCCCGCAAACATGGGAACCGGTGATGTCGCGACGACCCCGATCGGCGTCCGCCATGCTACGAGGGGTGCCGGTGGTTTCCAATTGGGTTGTTGTGGCCAGTGTTGCAGCCGATGCTGTAGGAGGTCACCAGTGTTGCAGCGATGCCGGTCCGGTGGGAGCAGCAGCCGACCTAACCATCAAACCATTGGACTGTTTCCTTTGATGGTGTATACGCATTCGTGTGTGTTGTATGTATGTTGTACGTGCGGGCCAGCCACGTGCTCATTTCATTTACTAGAGACTAATTCAAAAGTGCACTAAGGAAAAAAAAATGATAGACCAATGACATGCATGACAGGCAAAAAAGCAAGAGACATGCATGACCTAGCCAGCTGACTAGCCATTCCCCTCGTATATAAGTACTCCCTTCGTCCCAAAATTCTTGTCGAGGGAGTATATAGTTGGCTGTTCTATTAACTCACCATCCCTTGAACACGAAACTGTCTAGTTAGCCATCCCAGCTTGAAGACGAAACTGTCAGGAACAAGCTCGTGTGGTATGCCCATGGATAACAGGTGCTCATATTATGTTGAGCATAGGAGATTGGAGCAAACCAAATCACAATCACATCTCAGGACAAAAGGACATGGCGTTTGTACCTGTGCTTCAATGTAGTCATACATAGATCAACGATCATTGTCAACCTAGCTACGTTTGCTTGTCAAATCATATGTGTACTGGTGGATGTGTAATTGGGTTAAAAACACCGGCAAGAGAAACTACTGTGCCAAAACCAAACAAGGAAAGGAAGGATTATTCAATTCGAGTGAAGTGCATCATAGGTCCTCAAACTATTTCAAAGGTGTCATGTAGGTCTTCGAACTATGAAAATCGTCATCCAGATCCTCAAAGTGTAATATGTGTGTCATCCTGGTCCTCAAAGTATTTCAAAGGTATCATGTAGGTCCTTGAACTATTTCAGAGGTGTCACATATATACACACTTATTACACTTCAAGGATTTTGAGGATCTAGATGACACTTTCCTAAGTTTGAGGACCTACATGACACCTTTGAAATAGTTCGAGGTACCTTGTCAATTTAGCTTGGAGCAGAGGAGATCCAACTCATCATCATTATGGACACTGCAGAGGGGTCAACAAATTGAACTTCATGATGCATGTTACCTGTAATTGCAAGGCAAGTACACAGTTTTCTTGTGACATATCTTCACATTGGAGCGGCGAAAAGCGGTGAGTGCGCTTAACATGATGCTAAATGCATTTATGGTAATTTAGCACAACAGGTTATCACTGAATCACATCGGTTGAATAGGCATTCGGGGTGCGATCAGCCTAACACTACGCCAACTTTTGTCGGTGCCAAATTTCCAAATGCATATCGGTTGGGCATGTATAATAGTGAATCTAAAAATTGAACAGAGTACAAATAGGACATATAAACACAAAGGTAATCCAAAATATTGCTCGATTACTTTATTATGTACATTGGAAACTTCACATAATTATACAGTAGTCCCGCTAAGCAGTGTTAAGATTAACTTGGGATGACAACAAAATGCTTCATGTGATTATCTGGGCATGTAGATTATCTGGGCATGTAAGAAGGAGTAGTATATCCTCTATACACTAAGCTCCCTAGTTTTAAAGAACCCACATTCAATGGAGATCTTTAATTAGGATTGGGTCACCCGATTTTAACCGGGTCAACAATTTCTCGAAACTATCTCATACAATTCCTTTATACTATACACTTCTTAATTTTAAAGGTGTCACAACTAATTAAAATCTTCAATTTAGAATTTAGTCAGCACGATTTTGACCAGGTCAACAATTTCTCAAGGGCTCTCCCGTTCAATTTCTTTTAGTTCACTATGTTCCCATTTTTAATCTCTTTCATCTAATTAAGGTATTCAAATTTGGATTTGGTTTATGATTTTGATCAGATCAACCATTTTTCAAATCAATCAGCAGCAACCGACCTATAAAAAATGTATCAATTCCGCGCACTCTCCCATCACCTAGAAAAAAGAAGCCCCACCATGTGATACTGTAGCACCGATATAGTACATGCATTCACTAACGCAGAAATTTTTCCACATAAATATATGTTGATTAGCAGATGACGCAGAACCACACCACAAAGGCCTATCAAATCACCGCAGTATAAATAAAAATAAAACATACTCCATCATCTCCCCCACCCACCAAACGAAATATTTCATCAGTTCCAAAATATAAGGGGTATTAATGTTATGAAAAGTCGAATTTCTTTAACTAGGTTCAGAGGAAAAAATATCGACATCCAGAATATTGAACAAAAAAATGAAAATTCATCATATATTATGAATTTTGATATATTTCTCTACAAATATGAGGAAACTTAAAAGGTTTGATTTTCAAATATGATGCACCTTATATTTTAAAACAGAGTGAGTAATTTTTTAAGAAACCCACAACACCAATGACACAACAAAGCACGCCCAACCCTTTTAGTAAGGGGATAAAATGCGCGTACATTTGGGTCCAACGTGGAGTTGCTCTCAGCCACCCATGTTGCGCACGGCGATCGCCGCGGAGCGGCAAGATTTGTGCATGAGCTCGCACAGGCGCAGGTGCAGGCCCAGGCTCAGCCTAGTAAACCTTAGTGGAGTATTTATACGTCACTAAATTTTGGTCGGTTCTAACCGATCACCTAAATTTAGCGCAGTAAACGTAAATTTGCATAAATTCGATTTAATTTCAAGCGAAACGTGCATGCAGTTGAACATAAGTTCGACATAGATAGTCTTGACAACCCAAATTAAACATAAGTTGAACATATATTTAAACTTAAACTAAAACTACACTAAAAATTTAAACTAAACTACACTCAAATTCGGTTGATCTGGAGATCGAGCCAGTCCTTCCTCGTGAGGCCACACTATATGAGCGCTTGGTCCGGGTTATTCTCCACTATGTTATTACTTATTAGTATTATTATAGATACAATGTTTACTTATGTGAGAGATTGGAGGATACCAACATGCTAGCACGGTGGTTTCACCCTGTGGCCGATCGTGGATGGCCGAGTGAAGGTATGACGAGAATCAATGATTTCAGAAGTGCTCAACACACGTGAAACTGTGAAATGAATTTCAGAGTGTCATCCTTAGATGAATTCAAAAGTATTTATTTTGGGTTGCAGCTTATTGCTCAACATGTTTGGACGACAGCTTTCAGAGTGTGTACAATATATATAAACCTTGACTAGATGTATATCTGTAGTGCAGGGGATTTTCCACTAATTATACCTCTAATCAGAGAATATGTATGCACAAGCGTGCGGCTGTTCGTAATAAGGGCATTGGCGCTTAGATTGCATACTGTTATTCATGTTAGAATAATATGCAACGATGGAGAAACAAATGGGGACTGAACCAGGAGGTTCCCAGTTGTCGCTGCCGCTCTCCTCACTCCGCCTTCACCGGTGCGGCCAGGTTAATATGGCGGTGTCAAAGGAAGGGGCCCAAGAGAGGGGAGGTACGAAGAGATGTCGCTGACTGCGTGAGCGTTTCTTCGTGAAGCCTGAGATGGGTTTCGTGTGGGAAAGGCCCAATCAACAACCATGTGCGTGCTTTAGAAACGCTCAGGCGGTCAGCCGACCCACGAACCAAGAAAAGTAGTGTCAGATCGAATGGCTTGAGATGATGAAGATAAGAAATTTGATGGCTCACAAGGCTAATAGCATGAGAGGGCTGGATTTTTTTTCTCAAAAAAAATAATGGGAGGGCTGGAATATGGTTCAGTTTTATGGTCCTAATAAATGGCAGTAGTTATTTCTTGGATATTTTCGGCAAGTGAAAAGGTTTGGCTAGATTCCTGTGAAGATAAAAGTCACCTTTTTTAATTTCCAAACTGCCAAGAAGACAACCCGATTCACACCAGAAAATGGTTAATCAAGATTAGTTGGACAATAAAGCTTCTAGCACGGCTTCTTCCTGGACACATTTAATCCTACCAGGCAGAGGCCTACTGACAAATCAAGAGTATACATACTTCTCAAGTCCTGCTGATCCCCACGTAGATCAGCTACCAGGAATGAAGAAGCTGTCCTTTTGCAGCATATCTTTTCTGTGAATGAGTGGATCCGAGATGATGGACCCGCTCCGAAACACAGCTACAAGGTTTTAGCTCTTGAACTTATGGGATTCTGTTTTACTTTCTCTTTCTGATTTCTCCCGGCCCTACTTCTAAAAGCTTGCTTTGTAACTGTGTCTAGAGGTAATCGGGTGCCTTTTCTCTTGAAAGAAACATGAACGGGATGACAGTAAAGGGAAAGTACGTAGGAGAGGATGATATGCATGCAAAAGAAGATTAATTCTGCATTCATGGTGACCTTAGTGGGTAACAATTATGTGATATACTCATGCACTTTAGACTTCATGGTGTTCATTTCCATGTTAAGTTCATGTGCGCTCATGCTTATATGTCTATGCAATTCAGTTGTCGCAGGTACAAAAGCTTCTATATATATCACAGACAAATTTCATTCGTCTGATTGCATATCAACAAAGCTAGCAAGATAGCAATCAAGCTTTTGCTCAATTATTTACCAGGACAGTATTTGCAAGCTTACCTGAGAGGTTGGAGGATACCAACATGCTAGCAAGAAGCCTTCTTCTTATGTGATGCAACCAGCACGCAATGATGCCGCATCTTCCTCTGGGATGCAGCAGGTGCATGCTGGTGACATGGGCTCCTGCACACGACATCCTGAACCATGTAGAAGATGGAGTCACAATTTGTCACCGGCATGTCTGTGTATCATAAAAGTCGCCACGATCCGCGCTCGCAAAAGCTGCGTGATGTACACGGAGACTTGCTGACGCAGTCATCGTTTCCAGCTATCACAACAATACACATGGGAGGAGAGAACTTAAACACGACTCCCCCATGACAAAAGCAAGCTGCTAACGCCTGAGAAATGATTTCGCAGCGGCTACG
>NC_041393.1:701664378-701665301 GCF_002162155.2 Triticum dicoccoides
GGGGAATCGCGGCTATTGCAAGCACAATTCCTGTCGGGAGCTATAGCGGCAATATTGCGGGAGATTAAATTTCATGGTATATATGTGGAAACTCTCATAATGAAAGTTTGTATGCATATATGGAAGGCAGGATATGTAGCTGCAAAAAAACCTATATTCAACTTTCGATGGTTTTTACTATCCACCCCGGGACCTATTTTGGCACCACCTGTATAGCAAATTATGAATGCTTAGCTGGTGCCTTTGTTCATGGGATGAAACATGAGCTTGATATAAGGAAAGTTACAAGACTAATTTGTGGAGAACAGTTTTGTGATGAACACATGCAGTTTGGACTTTATCATGCTCATGTGGTCTCAAGGTCCTATCTGTTCATACTTTTATGTGTATACCATTCATTGTGGCATGGAAGAAAAACATCTATATTTATCCCTGACTGATTTCGTGTGCCAGATTACCTATTAGTCTTTGTGCTTATTTATTATTCAGCAGTACTAGTATTTTTGTCATGTTTAGGCGAGAGATTGAAGGATACAACCATGATAGCTACCAGGCTTCTCCCCCTGCGCTGCAAACTGCGCCTACCGGTGGGACACAACAGGTACAAGGTGACTTGAACCTATAGGCCTGAGGTGTTGGCGTGGCTCCAGAAGAAGGACCTCTTCTGCCATGAGCCAATGAGACGGTGACCATGCTATACTCAATGTCACTGTTTGCTTGTCAACGTACAGTCATTCTAACGAGAAAAATAGGAGGTCTCCAATCGATCCATGGTGGACACACGGAGGGACTGGGCATTAGATGGCGTTCGCAGGAATGTCGTTTCTGGAGTGTGTTTCTGGTCAAACGATGGTACTCCCTCTGGAGTGTCGTTTCTGGCCAACGATCGTTTTCCTCCCGCTCCTCCCCTCCCGCGACGCTCC
>NC_041393.1:701665744-701752619 GCF_002162155.2 Triticum dicoccoides
CGCTAACGGGCAAAGCCCGGTTGGCGCGGCGGCGGCGGGGCCCCTTCTTCTCCTCTGCTCAGAGTGGCCGGCGCAGGACGGCGGCTCCTGGTGGAGGCACTGCAGCGGGTGCGTGGTGCGGCGGTCGGAGGCGGCGCGTCGTCGGCCCATGCCTGGTGAAGTGCAGCGGCTGCGGTGCTCTGGCTCGGGAGGCGGCGCGCGGCGAGGCTCTGCCCAGAGCCGCTTGATCTTGCGCAGGGGCTTGGTTGGCGCCGCCAGCGGAGGTTGACAGCGGTGGCGTGCCCGTCCTTCCGCTGGCGGCGGCGGATGCAGCGTCAGCCTCATCTGGCGGGCGGCATGGGCTGTGTCTCTGTGGGCAGCTTGGGCCGCGGTCGGCCATCTCTGCGGTGGTCGGTGGAGTGGTGGCGGGGTGGTGGTCGTGGTGGTTCGTGCTGATGGTGGCGCTGGCAGCATGTGGGCTTCGCCCGACCTGGCGTGCGGCGGCTGTTGGCAGCTAGGGTGGTGGCGATGTTTCGGGGCTGCCCCTCGGGGTCCCAACGTGGATGTGGGCTGCCACGGCGTGGCAGTGGACCATGGCGGTGGTCTGGGTCGTCCCACGGCGGCGGCTGGACTTCTTCGGCATCTGCCTGTCGGTAAGCGCCCTCGACAACCTTTGATTCCTCTCCCCGTCGTTCGAGCGCTACCTTCATCGGAGAGTTGGCCCTCTCCCAGCGGTGCCCATCCTCCGTCTCGCGCCCAGCGGCAGTACCGAGCTCGTCTCGCGCCCGGTGGCAGTACCGAGCTCGTCTCGCGCCCGGCAGCAAGACCGGTTTCGTCTCGCCCCCGGCAGCAGGACCTAACTCGTCTCGCGCCCGGCAGCAGGACCGAGCTCGTCTCGCGCCCGGCAGCAGGACCGAGCTCGTCTCGCGCCCGGCAGCAGGACGGGTCGATGCTGGCCGGTTTTGGCCGCACTATCGGGTCTTGGTGCTGGGGAGTGCTCAGGAGTGCAAAAGGCGGTTCCTTTCCATTTGTCTCTTTGGTTGGGGTAGCGGTGGGTGGCGGGTGAGGTGGCATCAAGGTCCTGGATGCTGAGGCGGCGTCCCTGGTGGTGGTGTCGCGGTGCTCCTGGGCAAAGCTCATGACTTGGTGCTGCCTGGTGGCCATGGCCGTGTGGGCGCGTGGTAACCAGGGTGTGGCGTTCGGTGGCGGTGATCATTGGTCGGAGTGAAAACCTATTCTATCTTCGCATTGACCGTCGACGGTGAAGCTCGTTCCCTTCTTGAAGGCGTCGCCGCGACTCTCGTTGCTCGTCGTGTTGCTCCGAGGGAAACTCTGATTCTTGGGTCGGGCGGTGCGGCACTTAGGTGTCGTAACCTTCCTGTAGGCACCTCTTTGGAGCCCACGGTGCGTCGTATGTAGCTTCTTCTCTTCGTGGTGGCGTGTTCACCGTTGAGGCCCCCGATGGCTCTTGTAGTGTTAGGGGTGGTGTTGCTGCGCTCAGCGCCTATGTATCCCGCCTTGGGTGTGTGCTTGTGTTTTGGGTGCATGTGTTGTACTGGGTTGTTGGTGATCTTTGCTTTATATATAAAACGGGGCGGAAGCCTTTTTCGGTGAAATAATATAAGAGCGTGTAGATTACTAGTCTTATATTTTTTTAAGGAGGGAGTATTTGCTAATCGTGCATCATCGGTTCAGAATTTGCTTCATATATTTTTGTATACAAAAAAAGTATACACATAGTATAACATGTACGTAGTAGCTTTTGTTGTCTCTCCTTGCGATGATGCAAATCCACACCTGGCTTTTGTTGTCTCCCTCCTCCCCAGCCCCAAGCTCTTTCGTGATGTCGTCGCCAATTCTCCCCGTCGCCATTCCAACCGCCTAGCACATACTATCTTTAGCTTTCCATGCTCTGGTTGACATCTTTCTCCACTGTAGTATGCTTGACTAATTAATGTTGTCTGCCAGATTGAGCGCCACTCGTGCCGAGCCAGGTGTTGTCCTCCTTGTCTAATTAATGTTGTCTGCCGTCCAAGCTTGCTCATGAATGACGTGGGTAGAGGGTATGCTTGACGAGCAGCCTGGCATGACATTGGTGGTGTGAACTCCATCACCGGCGAGCTCGCTTGACAAGGGGCTCAACGGGGTGAGAGGATAAGATAAGAATGGAAAAAAGAGAACAAGAATGACCAACCAGCTTAGGAAATTCGCAAGAGAACACACTTACCCATCCGTCTCTCTCGTGTGATTGCCTCGTGATCCACAAAATCGTTGGATACTACATGAGGTCACAACATGTTTTAAGTTTAATTTCTTAAACTTACGATTTTGTCAATTGTAGGTTCTGAAACCTACAATTTTGTCAGTCACTCAAACAAAGTTTTAGAAGTTGAAACTTCGCAGGTTCTGAAACCTATGATTTTTTCAGTTGCTCATACAAATTTTCCGTAGTTGAAACATAATGAAATTCTCTCTTAAAATCATATTCAAAATGGATCTCATTTGAGGCCCTCGTCACCAGAAACACAAATATGCAAACAAACATCATTTGAAATTTTGGTTCAAAAGAAATGGAACACTGAATTTCGAAAGCCAAGAGAAAAAGGGGATAGATCGATACCCTCAAGGCGATCGCGTCGTCTTTGGTTGTGGTGGACAAACAGGGTTCAGGCCCTGCGTCACGTCCTACACGCTGCCCTGGCGGCCACCGGCCTCTGGTCCTAATCTGTTGTTGGGCGGCCATCATGCATCATTGACACGACGTTGTTCCCCTGATTTCAAATCTGAACAGTTTCGTTGTGATTCATATTTGGTCGACTGGTTGTGGTGACTACAGAGTGTGTTGCAGCGACCCCCTATGGCTCCACGATGAAAATGGTCAGAGAAAAGTCTTTGGGGTAGTTCATCCCTTCGGATCTGATGGTTGACTTTGTCAGTGAGATGCAAATTATGGACGAAGACTTGATGCAGAGGAATGATTGTGCGGCAGCGGCGATTGTACATCGTATGTAGCTACTAGGATCGCGAAGAAGTGGTGGCCACAACACATGAGTGACTTTGATGGTGGTGCTATTTGTGCATCCGGTCTCGAGTTTCAGGGTGAAAAGCCTAGGTCTGACCTAAGATGGTCATACCTGGCAATGACGATGTGTTCTTATGTCGTTATCTTGTTGAAGGCATTGTTCGAATATGCTTGGACTGATTATTCAGGATGAAACCAAGATTCTTGCTGTGGTCGAATCCAGTGACGGCGGTGCTTGAGCATCGCTCCCTTTCTGAAGGCGTTGCTGTTGAAGAATCTCATCACCCGTGTAGTGCCATGAGATGATTGGTGCAGATATCGTCTTTGTTTTAGTTTGTCAACTGCAGATCTGATTGCTTGTTTTTTTTCTCGCTTATGTATAACTTTGGTATTATATGACTTTGCTATTTGCCGGTGTGTGTTTGACTGTGTGCGTTTGAGTTAGCTGTGTGCATTATAGATATGGAGAGGTTGTATGTGTGTTTATTATGTTTGTATCCATTTGATGCTTCATTATGAAACAATAAAATCCACACTTTATTGAAAAAGAACGATGCAAAAGTGCACTGGAATAAAATGGGAGACTGATGCGATGCATGACAGGGAAAAGAAGCACGAGGCATGCATGACTCAAATGTATTGCTTTCGGTTAGTTCGGGTCAAGCGCATGCAAACCATACCTTATTTACGCAACATCTGGCTGGGCAGGGCTAGCAAGCAAACCAGCTCCTTCACATGTAATATATAGGTATTAACCATCCACACGAGAGAAACAACGTCCTAGTTAGCAAGCCCTTGCAGAGGAAGCTGTCACGAACAAGCTCCTGTATATATATGGCTCCTGGCCAATAAAGTTCCAAATTAACTTGAAATGGGAGATTGGAGCAAACCAAACTACAATCACATCTTGAAGTGATCTTAGTTAGGAAGTTGTAGCTGTACCAAAATGTTGTCATACTTCGGGAGGGAAGGGGCAGTGACTGCTATGCCGGTGTGATGAACCCGAGCAGACGACGGGTGCCGCATCCATCGGCGAAGGAGGAGCTTGCACACATGGATGTTGCGGGAGGTGTTGTAGAATATGGATGGAACGTTGTAGAATATGCATGTCTCCATAGTGCTGCGGATGGCGACGAGCCCCACGAGTCTGGAGGGACTCCACGTCCTGCAGAAGCAGATCATCCGTCACAGCAGCCGCCGAGTGGGTGCTGCTAGACTGGAACGTTCCTTCATACGATGAAAGTCTGTATATGGGTGCTCACGCACAAGATTTCGTCTTAAAATTCTCAGTTAAGGGAAACAGGTTAGTTTCAAATGAGACGTGTTGTAGTGGATGTCTAAAATAATTTGAGCAAGCAGCGATGCAATTGACTTGTGGCGCCCCACCATACTAGCTTTGTCTATCGGGACTAAGCATCCATGTTGTACACTCAATAGTCTCAATACTTCAGCCGGTGTGTTCTGTGTCCGGTGGTTGAAATTTGTGAGCATATTTCGGCACTGATTTTCTTTCTAAAGCCTGTTTTGGATAGAGTTAAGAGGATTGTTTTGGAAACATAAGAGTTTTTACAAATGTTGTGTGGAGGCTTCTCAAACGGGCATAATTAATTCAGCACTGCCGCTTTTCTTAATGGCTTGTGAATGAGAAGATCCTTATGCATGCCCATGTTCAGACATCTACGACTAGATGATCAGGAGGCTCCATGAGGATTAAACTGGAGATCCTTTTACGGTACCATCCAGGCACTACAGACTCGACAGCCTGAAAAACAAAACTTAGAGAAAATTGCTCTTAAAAGTAACTTTCTTTTTCAACGAAGGCCCATAAATGACAGTGAAAAGAATACTCGGATTCTCAAGGACAAAGGGACAGATGTACTGTGACAGCACTGCTTTCCCCCCCTTGCCTGGCAACACACCTAATGCTGCTTTCCCAACAAGGGGTTAAGTTAACTACCAAAGATCCAGATACGAATGAGAAATTAGGAATTCCTAACTAGTAAATCAATAGGCCTAACACGCATTTTATTGTACATGTTGAACGCAATATATAGCCTACTAACAAAAGGAGAGATTCTGTTACTTGATTTCTTTTGTTTTTTATAAAGAGGATTACCCCGTCTCTGCATAAAGCGATGCACAGTCATTTTATTAAATGATACAATATAACAAATAAGTACAGAAGTTTATCTCAGGTACGTAAGCAAAATCAAATAATAAAACAAAATGCCCAACGAGCAAAAGAGGACATGATGCCTAAATACCGATTCTATTATCGGATCGTCATCCAAAGCAGTTTTATGTAACCCATGCTACAGTCCCAGTGGTTGCACCACATGACCATAAGCTCCCTGAATTCCACACTGCTATGACCACGTATGGATCAATGCAGATGCCTGGAAGATAACCTGCAAAAAGTTCATGCTATTCGTTCGGTTAAAAAATGGCATTCCGATAATTTCAAATATTCCAATGTAATGCATAAACTCCCACCCTAATTTCTGCCGTTGTATTAGGCTCCACTCTGTTTAACCAGTTACCAAACAAATTGGAGATGCTACAAGGTGGGAAAACATTAAATGACACATGTATTGTTCGCCACAATAACCTGGCTACTGCGAATTTGAGAAAATTATTTTGAATCGTTTCCTCCTGATCACAAAAACAACATCGTTTTCTATCCTTCCACTTACGTTTCGCCAAGTTGTCCTTTGTCAAAATCATTCACTTGTGCACTAATCACATAAAGACCTTGATTTTTATAGGTACTTTAATTTTCCAAATATGGAACGACTTAGAGATTGGTCCAATATTAATGAAGCCGTCATACATAGATTTGGCTGAGAATACGCCTAAAATGGTAAGTTTCTCAAAATATATCTGATACATTAGACAGGTTGACCTCCTTTAACCCGCGCAACAAATGTATTTATCTATCACATCGTTCCTAAACCTTATTTGTTTTGTTTGGAGCAGAGGAGATCCTCGGGGTCAATAAACTGAACTGCAGCAAGCATGTTAGCTTCTGTTGGAAGGCAAGTAGACAGTTACCTTGCGATAGATCTGCATGTCAGGACGGTGAAAAGCGGCGAGTGCGCCTAACCTGAAGCTAAATACGTTTTTGGTAATTAGCCACAACAGGATGTGAATTAATCACATCTGTTCAATAAGCATTTCAGGGTGCGATGAGCCTACATTGGACCAGTTTTTGATTTAACGTATATGCAACTATGAACAAAGAAGGTAAGAAGAGAGTTTCTAGATCGGAAATCCAACTCGGTGCCCAGGCTTATCTGCTCCCGCTTAAAAAAAGTAAACCAAACAAATACTAAAAATTTCAAAAAATTTCAATTTTTGTGTGTGGTAGATAATTTGATGCGAGAGATCCGCTAAAAATTTCAACTCATTTGGACATCTGAGCAGCTCTCGGCAAAAAAGAAAAACCGGATTAGAACAGTGCGTGAACAATAAACTTTTTTACAGACTCTGAATTTGTCTTCTTTGCCGAGATGTCCAAATGGGTTAAAATTTGGAGCGGATCTCACACATCGACATTAAAGATTAGGGTTGCAGAAACCACACTTCTATAGTTTTGTGCCAAAAAACACTAATTTTGAGGCTTTTTTTTTGCAAAAGCACTAATTAGCGACTTTAGCCGTTTTGGTGATGATTATGACATATGGAGCCTGTTTTTGTTGACATGGCGTAATGCCTCAGACTAGACGTCGCTGCCCCTCCTCTCCCCGGCAGGCCCCGCCGTCGTCGCGCCGGATCCGGCCACATCTGGCCGCCGCCGTGGCCTCCACTGCTCCAGGAAGCGCTAGCCTGGGAGGCCCGCAAGGCACACCTCCAGCCTCGACCTCCTCTCCCTCCCAATGCTCTGGCCGTCGCCTCGTCCCCGGCCACACCCTACCGAGCCTCTGCTGCCTACCCCGGGGAACCACGTCATGGCCGCCACCAAGCAGCGGCCACACACCACCTCGCCCATGGCTAGCCCAACACCGGCCACACACGTCACAGAAGCAGGAAGCGAGGGGGTGCTGGCGTGGTCTTCCCTGGCTGGAGAAGGCCGGCACAGCGGCTTCTCGGCGCGGTGGTGAGAGCCGGCCATGGCAGGGCCATATGTCGTGGCAGTGCGCGTTGCTGTCGAGTCATGGCTGCCTCTTCTCGGACACCGTTGGGCGAGCAGGAGGCGCTAGAGAGAAGGAGTGCGTGCGGGGCGGCCAGCAGGGAGCGGGTGCTGGGGCGGCAGGCGTTCAGGTGCCTCCCCGACGAGATGGACGAGCTGGTGCTGATTGCTTTTTTAATTATGAATGAAGGGTGTCTATGCAAAATACAAGGGGCTGTTTTGTAAATTTGGAAGTAACGACTTCTAGTGTCATCTTTGCTAGCCACGTCAACAAATATGGCACCCACATGTCTTAATCATCATCAAAACGGCAAAAGCCGCGAAATAGTGCTTTTTGCAAAAAAAAAGCCTCATAATTAGTGGTTTTTGACACAAAACTATAGAAGTGTGATTTCTGCAACCCTAGCCTTCAATGTCAATGTTTTCTGCAATTCACTCAGCCACATGAGGTGGTTTGCTAAACTGTAAAGGTACGAATGAGTTTTATGAGATGCACAACGAACACCCCGAAGGTAAATGGGCAAAGAAACATAAGAGGCTAATACCTTGATCATAGGTTCTTCCAAACACTTTCCTTTGCAGTCAAGGTTGGGGTGAATACCTATACGGAAAAGAAAATAAAGAAAAGTATTTAATGATAAGCAGAGCATCATGACAATGGAAGAATCATGAAATGCACCCGCCAGTCTATATGCCTCTATAATCCTAACCACTTGGAACGACATTGTCATTCATCGCTAAAAATATTTTCTTAGAAATACTGGCCACAATCTTGACTTTCTATGTAATGATGCAGGCAAACTCTGGAGGAAGGGGCACAAAAGCCCCTCCCTTCTATGCAATATTATTTACGGAGGTAATGGATACCTTAGCTGGAGTAGGTTGATCAAGGGCTTCCCGATAAGTTCTCTAGCAAACCTATCAAATATCATGAACTTGGCCTAACCCGAGTCATCCGCTGTCCTGGTGCATATGCAGTACCTGCAATTTCCATCATAGGTTACCGAACATGTGGCAGGAACCAAATACTCATAACCTAAGTAACGCGGGTCAGGCAACTCACAATGGGATTTCATCGACAGAAGAGCAACGAGGGTCCATGCATCGGTACTAACCACCATAAATCGTAGCACTCTTGTGACAAAGACTGCACGACAAGAAACATGTCGGAGTAATGGGCCACGGGTAGCCTCACCCGAGTCCCTTGACATAACCAAACTTTGGGCCGGCTTCGTCCCACAAAGACCCCAGCTAGAAGCTCCGCCCTCCGTGGGCCGGCTGGCCCAGAGGCCGGCCACCGGAGGATGGCCAAGCACCAGCAGACGGCACTGAGAGCGGCCGGCTCCAGTAGGCCGGCTCCCAGAGAGGGCGGCCACCCGACGCCCTCGAAGTCTTGGTTCCCATTAAGGGTACAAGATAAAGCGTGGCTACAGTGAAGTCCGTCGCCCCCGAATCTCGGAACAAGCATGGCTACAGTGCCCCGTACAGGCAGAGATCTCCGCACGGCGTGGCACTGTGCCATGTCCCCCCCGACGTCACTTCGAGCAGGCGGAGCCCTGTTCCCCACAACGACCTGTCGGTACGGCATGCCGGCGGCGGGCCCTATCGGACAGTGACGCCGTAGAAGACGGCGGAGGCCCAACCAATCGGACTCAGGGAGGGCCGGCCTCCAGCAGGCGGCCGTCCCTTGCCCCGAGGCAAGCATGCCATTAAGCTGATGATACTAGGTGTGGCCTAAGTGACCTCCCACCAGGCGGCGGGACTGTAGCCACGATGAGATGATCAAGCCCTCGTCATTAGCGGCACGGCTATAGTGAGCAGCCACCAACCAATCGGCGGGGCCCACCAGGCGGCGGGCCCCAGTAGTCGGCGGAGAATCCGGAGGCCGGAGACACTGACAGCCGGGCCCAGCACCCGGACGGATTACCGTTACAACCCTGGAGGGTAGGCCTATATAAACCCCCCAGGGCATCCATGCAAAGGGTTCCCACTCTGATAGAACTAGCCAGTCAACTAGGGCAGGGAAGAGCTAGCCTTGCCTTCTCCTACCTCTAGACACAGCTCAAGGAGCACCTTGTATCACTAGTGCCTTAGTGATCATACGGGGACCCCGCAGAGCAGGAGTAGGGGTATTATCTGCACGGAGAGCCCCCAACCTGGGTAAAGTTCGCCGGCGTACGTGTCTACGCCTTATCCCGCTTCCAGGCACCGGCGACGTTCTACTCGCTCCCACCATGATAAGCCATCTGTTGGCATATGGCGTACCCAACCCCCGACAAAACACTAGTGATGGTCAGCACCAACCTTCTAACAGTCATAGTGCAGATTAAATTATTTGTGCCGCATCAATAGGAGAACACATCATTAAACATGTGCTTTGTGAAGAACATAAAAATAGCACTATAACAAGAAAATAAAGCAAGCACGCTATATTCGCACAAGGGTCGAGATCAAGCATCTCTTCAACAGTACTTTTCAGCGGATCCTTACGAACATAGGATGAACTTTCCTATTTTGTAGGAGCAAAAGCAACAAGAGGTGCAAATTTGGTGTGGAAGCTAAGTAAATGACCAAGGGGGATAGGTAAAATTATGTGGGAAAAAACTTTAGTAAATACTATAGAAGGAGTTGACTTCTGGCAAATCCTCATGAATGTACCAATGACATGCAACACTGCCGTTGATGCCCAACACACCTGTATTGAGGCACAGGGATAACACACACATATCTCTTAGGCCATGAAAATAGGGAGGTTAAAAGATAGTTTGATAGTGCACATAGCAGGAACATGGGTTGTAAGATGACAGACAATCACCTTTTAACATCTTCAAAAGTGTGTCCACAAAGATTACGATGACATGAACCTTCTCACTTGCTACAACAACATTGTTAGCGGGAAATTTATTGGTATGATTGCCCCAAAGGCAGTGGCGAAGTCAAGTTGTAGCTATGTGAGTGAATTGTAAAAAAGCATGGAGATTGAAGGATAGGGTTGTAGAAACCACGCTTCTACATAAGTCTGAGGCTATTTAAAAAAACAATCAACATTGAAGGCTAGGGACACGCCTCAGATTCCGTAAAAGTGTGGTTTCTACAAGCGTAGCCTTCAGTGTTGTTGGTTTTTGCAATGAGCAGTGCTAGGCGTACGATGAATACTTGTACAACTTTATACGACACTACTCAGTGACCTCCGATCAAAACTCTGCATCAGCGGCATTCGTGGGATCACTGGGTCGGACTAGATCGTACATTTTAAAGTCGTACGCAAAGCAATTTCGTTTTGCAATTTACTCTAGCTGTGCAGTCTAGTGACTACACATGAATTTAGCAAACGGGAGAATCTCATGTATGCGTACACCACTCCTGATAAAAAAGGTTAAGAAAATTGACTACATACATCCACGTGACATCACAACGTCTGGATGTTGGTGCCGCCACTGCCTAAAGGATAATCTAGAGCCCCTGCAATCCAGAACATATGGGAGCGACTACAATAGAAAACGGGCCACAGGTGCAAAAATAGAAAAAACATGTCTGGGCCATCTGATCTTGAATGAAGGGCCCAGATTCTTCTGGATGGATCAGAACACACATGTACTACATTATTTGCACAAAACTCCTTCAATTCTACTCGTTTTGCTTTCATAATCATCTCCTCCTTCCTAGGCACGCATTAACCCAGACCCAAAATCCTCCAAGGCGGTGTAGCTGGGCGATAGCAAGAGCTTGCCGACGGTGGCGGCGTAGCTGAGCGATAGCAAAAGCCTGTCGACGGTGGCGGCGGGCCAGATCCGGTGCCTACCTGGGCGATTGCGCCCAGTGGAGGTCCAGATCCAGCACCCCGCCGTCTTGTCGCCGGCGTCCTGGCTGCCCTGGCAGACCTCCCCTGTGCGGACAAATGCTCTGCTCTGACGTCCTGCCCCGGCGGACCGTCTCCAAGGTACTCTTCTCGGGAAAACCTCCCGCATTGTTCACACGTCGCTCGCACCCCTCCGCCGTATGGGAACGTTGAAGAAGAAATCTTCAGTATTCAGGTATGCTTGCCTGTGAGGTTGCTACCAATTTTCTTAGTTAATTCTGTAGCATTTATTTAGGAAATCAATTTATGTTCAGCGTCCAGTCTCCAGTCTTCAGGTATGCTTGCCTGTGAGGTTGCTACCAGCACTTCTCCAGTCTCCAGTGTCAAGTCTCCAGGTCGTACCACTTTAGTATGCTATACATACGGAGAGCTAAAGAAAATTACTAAGGACGGAACATCCATCAATCCAACTGTATATGTATATTGCCAATGTATATGCTTATTCACCTCGTTTTATCATTCCAATGAAAAAAGCAAATGTGATAAATGTGAACTATAGTGCAGACTGTAGAATCTTAGTTTAGTATGTACTGACACTTTCATGTACCAAATTCAGTTAATTTGGAAAGACCTTTATTCGGTGTTGATTAGCATAACAAAAAACATAATGTTTACCTAATTGAAAATTTTGACTGGACAGCTAGTTCATGCCCATCTAGGATACGCTTGCTTTCAACTTGATATGGATAACAGGGATATCTTTCTGTATCGATGAACAGAAATATTAGTCACTGGACAAGCTTGCTATGCTTATACTAGATTTTCGAGCAGTTCTCTATCTTGAGATTTCATCATCTTCTCGGATATTTGTACATGTGAACAAACTAATCTCATCTACCTGTCAAATTACCTGCATGTAAAATGCTTGTATGCACAAAACCTTTTTTACCTTTTCTATGCAGAAAATAAGACTATTTTTCTGTGTATCTTTTTAATTTGCAACCCATTGCAGTCTTGGAATCTTTTTAATTTGCAACCTTAACATTGCAGTCCTAGAAAGGCAAGAATATTTTGTCATTACCTAATTTTCTGTTAATCCTTGTTTGATGTTTTTTGCTGAATTTTTGTTCGCAGCCGTGGAATCGGTCAATAGTGTTCAAAATCAAGATTTCAGTGATGCTACCTCATTTGCAGAGATTAATTCTCCAATGCTTCTCATTGATGATGTGATTACACCGAAAAAGAAACAAGCCCGCTCTCAGGAGGTACCAATGCTGGTCACATCTTGTTTTTACTTTGTGCTGCAGCATCAAGTTTTTACTTTTGTCATATCCGGTTTAGCGAAAGAACTTGAATTGCATTCTTAATTTTTCAATACATAGATGATCAGGATAAGAGAACATAATTTTCCTACTTCTTTCCTTGTAATGTAAACTATTTTCTACTTGTATTTGTAGATGCATGATGCTCTGACAAGCAGAAACATCAGGACTACAGACGGATGGAAGAAGCTATTATCAAAGTCTCCCCTTTCTAACAATTGAGAGTTTCTCTGCAAGATAAATTTAACTCTGTTCTTGATCATGCTTATGTGTGTGTCTGTGCTCAACTAAATCGTGTTTGCTTGCTGTGATCTCTCCCAGAACAAGAAGCTTGATGAGCAAGAAGTAGTAGAACTGGAGGGAAATGCTAGAGCTTTTCTATGATGTACCATCAAGATAGTAGAGCTTATCATTTTAAATAGCAATGTCTGTTGAGTGGTGACCATATTAGTCCTTAATACTCTGTCTTGCTAGCAGACGGCAAAGATCTGGCAGATGGCAAAGTAGCTGATTCCAGTAGTGTGTATGCTTGTGATATGCTCAATCTGGGATGGCCGAGTCGAATGTTTAGTTATGCTTCAAAGGGTGGGTTAATTTTTTCTATGCACTCGCATATTTGTGATACATATTGACATACTTTACAGTGACAATCATATTCAGCTTCTTTTTGCATAATTAGTGATGTGGTACAAGCCACTAATGTACTGAAATATGCATGGTTTTCATGAGGTCCAAATACGTGCAAAGATATTAAGTAGTATACAAACTAATAGGATATGGGGCTTCATGTCTGTCGTTGGACAAACTGAATGGAGAAGGAAATGAAATACTTCAGGTGGTTATTGCAAAAGTTCTGTTTTGTAACTAATTGCCAGTAGGGGGGTTTTCCTAAAATACACCTTAAGTGGCTGAGATCACTAGTAGAAAAAGGGTCAAATGTGAGACACATTAGTCCCGGTTTGTAACAGAACCGTCACTAATGTGTCCATTAGTGCCGGTTCCAACGGCTAGGCGGGAGGAGCTCTTTAGTACCGGTTCGTGGCAAACCATTAGCACCGGTTCGTGCCACGAACCGGCACTAAAGAAAGTAGTGGCAGGATGTTGTCGGAGTGGGGCCCTTCCAGCACCTTTAGTACCGGTTCGTGCCGTACCGGTTCGTGGCACGAACCGGTACTAAAGGTCGTCCTATATAAACCCTACGCCCACCCGCACTCTGTTCTTCCCCCTTTCCCCTCTCCCTCTCCCCTGTTCTTCCCTTCTTCCTCTCGAGTTCATCACAAAATTTGCCCCAAATTTGTCAAGATTTGCAGGCCCCCATCCATTCAAATGATCACCAAGGTTAGCAACTTTGTCCTTTCATCTCTCATTGCTAGATTAGCTCTTGCATTGGTTTATATAGTGATTAATTGTGGGTTTTAGTAATTTGGGAGGAATTATATGTGGTAGTATTTGATTTATATGCAATTTGAGGTCAAAATAACACTTAGTTTGCATATGTAGGTGTGGTTTACTTAGTGCCTTCTAAATCTCCGTCGTAACCACCGTCGATCGCCCGCACCGTCCCGTCGCCGGCACCACCTTGTGGTGAGCCTCTTGTTCATGAAATTTTATATAAAAAATTTATGTTTGTGTGATTTGGATATATAGTTACTCGTATAATAATTATCTTACCCGTACGTTGTTTGTTATACATAGTGCCATGGTTTTGATATCCGTCCCCGTCGGCCCTCGTCCTTGTTATGATTCGGATGTGGTATATTCTCTTTTAAAACTATTTGTTGCATTTCGTGTTTATGAAAAATTATGCCCATCAAGTTGACATAGATATTTTTATCTAGGAGGTATGTGAACCGGAAATTCTAACCGACCCTATTGTCGAGAGGTTAAATTTAGTTGAAAGAGAAAACGAGTACTTGAAAGAAAAATTGAAAAGAATTGAGGGGGAGAAGATGGAATTGGAGTTGCATGTTGCCGATGTCGTCGATGATCACAAGATCAAGATGGAGAAAATGCGCTTGAAGATTGGAAAGATTAGAAAATATGCCATCGATAGTGAGGCTTGGTATCATTATGCTGTTGGATCAATTGTTACCTTAGTTGCGATCTTGATCGCATTTGTTGTTGCATTTAAATGCTTTAGCTAGAGAGTTATTTGTTTGTTGCATTTAAGTGTTGTATGAACTTTATGTATGAACTTGTATTAATTTGGTCTATTCGGTGTTGCGTAATGAAGATGAGCCGGCAATGGATGACGATGACCGATGCTCTCCCTAGTTCATTGAGGGCGTGCATACTTTTCTGCTTGCGGCTGAGGCAAACAAGCGGGCGAATGGTTTTATGCCTTGTCCATGTGCTGGCTGTAAGAACGGTCGCAATTACTCTACGTCAAGAACCATTCACGTCCACCTGTTTGAGTCCGGTTTCATGCCCCACTATAATGTTTGGACCAAGCACGGAGAAAGAGGGGTTATGATGGAAGACAATGAAGAAGAGGACGACGACAGCTATCCTGGCCATGGGTTCCCTGAATACGATGATACAACAATGGGGGAAGAAGCTGAGCCGGTAATGCGGGAAGAAGCTGAGCCGGCAATGCGGGAAAAAGCTGAAGAAGAGGCATCAGATGAGCCCGCTGATGATCTAGGTCGGGCCATTGCCGATGCAAAGAGAAACTGCGCAAGTGATTTGGAGAAGAAGAAGTTGCAGCGCATGTTAGAGGATCACAAAAAATTGTTGTACCCAAATTGCGTAGGTGACAAGAAAAAGCTGGGCATCACACTGGAATTGCTGCAATGGAAGGCAGAGAATGGTGTATCTGACAAGGGATTTGGAAAGTTGCTGGTAATGATAAAGGATATGCTTCCAAAGGACAACGAATTGCCCGAGAGTATGTACGAAGCAAAGAAGGCTGTCTGCCCTCTAGGGTTAGAGGTGTAGAAGATACATGCATGCCCTAATGATTGCATCCTCTACCGCGGTGAGTACGAGGATTTGAACGCTTGCCCCGTATGTGGTGCATTGCGCTATAAGATCAGCCGCGATGACCCTGGTGATGTCGAGGGCGAGCGCCCCAGGAAGAAGATTCCTGCCAAGGTGATGTGGTATTCTCCTATAATACCACGATTGAAACATTTGTTCCAAAACAAAGAGCATGCCAAGGCGATGCGATGGCATAGAGAAGACCGTAAGAAAGAGGAAAGTTGAGAGTGCCCGCTGACGGGTCGCAGTGGAGAAAAATCGAAAGAAAGTACGGGAAGGAGTTTGCAGATGACGCAAGGAGCGTATGGTTTGGTCTAAGCATAGATGGCATTAATCCTTTTGGGGAGCAGAGCAGCAACCATAGCACCTGGCCTGTGACTCTATGTTTGTATAACCTTCCTCCTTGGTTGTGCATGAAGCGGAAGTTCATTATGATGCCAGTGCTCATCCAAGGCCCTAAGCAACCCGGCAACGACATTGATGTGTACCTAAGGCCATTAGTTGAAGAACTCTTACAACTGTGGAATGGAACAGGTGTACGTGCGTGGGATGAGCACATGGGGGAAGAATTTGACATAAAGGCGTTGCTGTTCGTGACCATCAATGATTGTCCTGCTCTCAGTAACCTTTCATGACAGACAAACAAGGGATACCGCGGATGCACGCACTGTTTGAATGATACCGACAGTATATATTTGAATAGTTGTAAGAAGAATGTGTACCTGGGACATCGTCGATTTCTTCCGAGCAGGCATCCCGTAAGAAAGAAAGGCAAGCATTTCAAAGGTGAGGCGTATCACCGGACGAAGCCTCGCCACCGTACTGGTGCTAATGTACATGATATGGTCAAGGATTTGAAGGTGATATTTGGAAAGGGTCCTGGCGGACAACCTGTTCCGAAGGACGCTGACGGACGCACACCCATGTGGAAGAAGAAATCTATATTTTGGGACCTGCCATATTGGAAAGACCTAGAGGTCCGCTCCGCAATCGACGTGATGCACGTGACGAACAATCTTTGCGTGACTCTGCTTGGCTTCTTGGGCGTGTATAGGAAGACAAAAGATACACCTGAGGCACGGGAGGACCAGCAACCTATGCACGGAGAAGACGGCATACATCAGGGTCATGCAAGCTACGCTCTTACCAAAGAAGAGAAGGAAATCTTCTTTGAATGCCTGCTCAGTATTAAGGTACCGTCTGGCTTCTCATCGAATATAAAGGGAATAATAAACATGGCAGAGAAAAAGTTCCAGAACCTAAAGTCTCATGACTGCCACGTGATTATGACGCAACTGCTTCCGGTTGCATTGAGGGGGCTTCTACCGGAAAACGTTCGATTAGTCATTGTGAAGCTATGTGCATTTCTCAATGCAATCTCTCATAAGGTAATCGATCCAGAAATCATACCAAGGTTACAGAATGATTTGGTGCAATGTCTTGTCAGTTTTGAGTTGGTGTTCCCACCATCCTTCTTCAACATCATGACGCACGTCCTAGTTCACCTATGTGAAGAGATTAACGTTTTGGGTCCTGTATTTCTACACAATATGTTTCCCTTTGAGAGGTTCATGGGAGTCTTAAAGAAATATGTTCATAACCATGCTAGGCCAGAAGGAAGCATCTCCAAGGGCCATCAAAATGAGGAGGTCATTGAGTTTTGTATTGACTTTATTCCTGACCTTAAGCCGATTGGTGTTCCTGAATCGCGACATAAGGGCAGACTGGATGGAAAAAGCACGCTAGGAGGGGAACAAATAATATGTATGGACGGACATTCTCTCACTGAAGCACACTACACAGTTCTACAGAATTCCGCCTTGGTGGCTCCGTATATGGATCAACACAAGAATTTGATACGCTCCAAACACCCGGAGCGGTCTGATGACTGGATTACACGTGAACAAATCAGGAGTTTCGCCAGCTGGTTGCAGACACGTACCATGCATGACACCTCTATTGAAGATGACTTGTACTTGCTGTCCCAGTTACCATCTTCGAATATAATGACTTTCAAAGGGTACGAGATAAATGGTAATACATTTTACACGATTGCCCAAGATAAGAAGAGCACCAACCAAAACAGTGGTGTCCGCTTTGATGCAGAAACCGAGACGGGAAAGGAAACATATTATGGTTATATACATGACATATGGGAACTTGACTATCGACGTGGTTTAAAGGTCCCTTTGTTTCGGTGCAAATGGGTCAATATGACACGAGGCGGGGTAACGGAAGACCCGCAGTACGGAATGACAACAGTGGATCTCAACAATCTTGCGTATGCAGACGAACCATTCGTCCTAGCCAATGATGTGGCACAGGTTTTCTATATGAAGGACATGTCTACCAAGCCAAGAAAAAGAAAAGATATGGAAGCGAATGCATCGTACGATGAGCCAAAGCGGCACATAGTTCTTTCTGGGAAGAGAAACATCGTGGGAGTGGATGACAAGACAGACAAGTCAGAAGATTATGAAAAGTTTGATGAAATTGCTCCATTCACAGTGAATATTGACCCGAGCATCCCATTAAATGATGAAGATTTTCCATGGTTACGGCGCAAAGGGACACACGCGAAGAAAAAGTTTCACACCCAAAGATCTGGGATGTGATCGGCTTCACTATCATCATTTTCTTCTGTGTTTCACACCCAGAGGAGAATCTCTGTAATAGTTAGGGTAGTTATGTGTTTTGGGATTTGAAACGCGAAGAATTTTTATGTGCAAACAAATTCTTTCATGCCTTTACTGATTTTTAAAGTTAATTTATTCACAAACTAGTGATTCACACTAATTTCAAATAATTCAAAATTTAAACTATTCAAATTTGAAAACTACGGGCACTAACAGAAAGTTTGTAATTTTTTGTACCTAAAGCAAAAATATTCACAAAGAAACTCTAAATACACAAAAAAAACACAAAAATAAATAAAGCAAAAAAATAAAAAACCCACCTACTAGGCCAGAGCGGCCTGCATACGACTAGAAACCCAACCTGTCGTTGGGCCAGGATGCAGGCCCGCAAAGGCCAAGTGGGCCCACAGGACAGCAAAGAACATGTAGGCCCAGTAAGCCTGCTTTGGAGAGGAGCTCGAGAGAGCGACCGCACGGGGGTTTATAAACCAGTGTGGTCGCCCCTCGGCTAGCGAGGTGGGACTAAACTTGCTGCACCGCACCTGCGCCAGCGCACCCCCTTTAGTACCGGGTCGTGGCACAAACTGGTACTAAAGGGGGGGCCTTTAGTACCGGTTTGTGCCACCACCCGGTACTAAAGGGGGTCGCTTCCCGCCGCTTGGGCTGGCCAAAACAGGCCTTTAGTACCGGTTGGTGGCTCCAACCGGTATTAAAGGTGCCTTCTATATATACAACACTTTGAAAAATTTCATTCTCCCTCTTGTGACACCCCCAGAATTTGGCCTTGTTTTATTAAAGTAAAATTTTGCCAGGATTCAAAACTTTGAATTTTTGAGCTCCACTTTGTTTTTTTTAAACCTTTTTCTTCCCTGTTATGTTGAGTTTTTCCCAAAAAGAAAACTTTTCAAATATGTTATTGGACTTGTTTAACCTCTCAAGAAAAACTTTCCTTTTATCAGTATAACTAATTAAATAAATAAGTTGCTTGATCTTTATTTTCCTTGAAAATAGCTTTTCAAGGTTAAATGGCCATATTTGAACTACAACCATTTGATAAATTCACTTAAAATTTCCACAAAAATTTGGAGATGTCATGTGATGTTTTTAAATCACTTTTATGCAAAAATATATTTCATTCATGAAATATTTTGAGCCCTGCACTCAATTTTTCTTCTCTGGTTCAGAGTGCATTTTGCACTACAACCTATTTAAATATTCCTTTAAAACTTCTACCAAAATTAAGGGAGGTCAGTAGGAGCCTATTATTACTCTTTGAGCAAAAACCTATTTATGTTCTTTGAAAAATTTGAGTGAATCAACTTGATCTTCATTCTGGACCAACTTGTTGGTTTGTACAGCAACCACCATTCTAGTTGCTCCTATACCCTTAACTATTTCTCCTACTTGTAGTCCCCCATGTTAAACCCTTAAGTCCAGGAGCATGCACCATTTAGATCATTTTTGGTTCATGGAATAATGTCATTTATTTCCTGTCCAGAATTGAAGTTTTGTAAAACTTGCACTAACAAGTTTCTTCTTTTGATCAACTAACATCACCACTCTCTCTTTCATCCACAGAGACACTGATCTGGAGATTTTGGCCACTCCAAGAAATGCCTAAGTGCCCTTGGCATTTTGTCAAACACCTGGTGTGCATGGCCAGTTTTGACATGTTTTTGTCTTTGCATTGTGACCTTGCACCTCTGATCAAACCAGCATGTCCACTAGACTCCCCGTTCCTCCTAACCTAGGTCTGTTAATTGCCAGTCTCAACCAAGCTCTGTAGCATGCTCTGGCATTTTGTCGAGCACACCCAGTGCGTGCACTGGACGCGCCCAGAGCGCGCGTATTGCAGCCGCGCGCCCGAGTCGACACGCTGGCCCCCACGGCTTTGGCCCGCTCTGCAGCACCACGCCACGCGCTCCCCTCCTCGCAGCAACGCGCCAAGCAGCCCCCGCCGCGCCCGGCAGGCCAAGAGCTAGCCGCCGCCGCCGCCCGACAGCCCCTGCTCCGTTCAGCATCGCCCAAGCCACCCCGGCTCGCCACCTGGCCCCGGCACAGCCCGAGCTCATCCACACGGGTGTCCGCTAGCGTTCGTCGCCGCCACGTCGCCCTAGCTACAGAGAGGCGGTTCGCCGGAGAGCTTATCCCCACCGCCGCGGAACCGACCTCGGCGTGCTATAAATGGACACCCCGAGCCCCTCTGAGCACGCACGCGACCTCATGCTACCCCCATGGCGCTCCCCTGCCTCGCATTCGACCCGGGGAGGTCTTCTTCATCATCTCCGGCAACTCCTGCCGCCGCCATCGCCCCGGCCAATCCAGCACCTCCAGTACCTCCCCCTCTCCGTTCTCTCCACCAAGAACTTCCTCATTCCCCTGTGAACCCAACCCCCTACTTAATTTTGATCGGGAGCCGTCGCCGCCAACAAATCACTTTGCCACCGAAGCTTCCCTCCGCCGTGGAGCTCGCCGCCGGTGATTTACTCCTTCCCCAGCAACCCTACGACCACTGGGAGAACCGCCCCAGCCGTGCGGATCCATCCCCACCCTCGGGGGCCCGCGAGGAGCAGCCAAACGCCGGCGACGATCGCCGGAGCCCCGCTCTGCTCGGGCAGAGGAGGGAGACGACGCGCGGCGACTGGTCAAACCTGACCAGTGGGCCAGGCGGGCCCACTGTCGGTGACCCAGCTCCGCCTCCACGCGTTCAAGTGGAAGCGTAAAGACCCTAAGTACGTATCCCGTTTTCGAAGATGTATTCTGCCGAAACGTTTTCTTTTTCTATTTTATTTCAAAACAGATTTTGACCAAATCTTTGACTGGCTATAACTTTTTAAATATAAGTCCAAATGAGTTGATTCTTTTTCCTACCTTCCTCATATTTGATCTAGTTTATTTTAAGATTTATTTGAAAAAATTTCAAACAACTTTTTGGTTCTGTTTTTGAAATGTGTGTTAATTCAAATATATTTTCAAATAGGATTTTTGGGAGAGAGAAGAAACTTTCAAAAGTTTGGAGAGCACCCTGCCTTTCCACACATTGAAGGCAAGCATTCTGAACCCCGGCATAATAATTTTGGAGTGATCGTTGATGCATTTATAACACCACCGCATTTCGAAGGACTTGTTATTTCATGTGATATGATCATATGCATGGGTGCATGTTACTGATTTCCATGCTGTTGGTAATGGACACACTTGTGATGATAATCACCCTCATGAGCTTTACATGCATACCGGCAGGAAACCGGGAAGACCTATACCTTGGGTAGGTATGAGTTTGTCGCCGGTCTCCGTCGGGACGGTTCTGTCTGGTATAGCATGGTAAGGTGATATGAGTGGTGACTCTGTTTGATGAAATATATTTGTTATACTAATCATGCAGGGAATACTTGAACCTCCTGAGTCGATCGTAGATCTAGTCTTATTCCAGTAACCCCCATACTTGTTTCGTACTACCACTCGTCTCTACAGCAAGTAGAGTACGGTTCAGTAAGTTGTCAACCTCTTTCTAGCACACACCGTACAGAGAGGCCATGGTGGAAGATACTGGTTGTAACTGGTAGGCAGGCCACCTGGTCCGGGAGCATGGGTGTTTCCGGTTGGGACCGAGAGGGGAGGCCACCCCTTAGAGCGCGCGATATAAATTTGATCCCATGCTACGCGAGGTTGTAGCCTCCCCACTTAGAGTTTGCTTAACAGGTGTCGTGGGTGATTCCAGACACGTGTGTGATAAGCTGGTGTGTGCAAGTTAGGTGTGTTTTCAACAAAAAGACCGTAGACGGAATTAGTCCCGATGGACTAAAGAAATCCGTTACTCGTGGGCAAAGAGTACACCCTCTGCAGAGAATAAACCTATTCGAATAGCCGTGTCCATGGTTAAGGATTACAGTCTGGGATGGGTCAAGTGTCGGTCTTAGTGTCGGTCTTCGGAGGTGAAACTATTAATCCAGAAATGGAATTACTACTTGTGACTGGTGATAACTATGATTATTATTATTTGGCTAACCCATGATATTGTTGTTATTATCGTGTATCTCTGGGATAGTTCTACCTCCGGGATATTCACTTTGATTGGTTCTTTTAAAAGCCCTTTATGAGGCGTCGCTCAGACGCCCGACTGTGGCATTTCTTTTAAAGCCCTTTATGAGGCGTCGCTCAGACGCCCGACTGTGGCATTTCTTTTAAAGCCCTTTATGAGGCGTCGCTCAGACGCCCGACTGTGGCATTTCTTTTAAAGCCCTTTATGAGGCGTCGCTCAGACGCCCGACTGTGGCATTTCTTTTAAAGTCCTTTATGAGGCGTCGCTCAGAAGCCCGACTGTGGCATTTCTTTTAAAGTCCTTTATGAGGCGTCGCCCAGACGCCCGACTGTGGCATTTCTTTTTAAGCCCTTTATGTGGCGTCGCTCAGACGCCCGACTGTGGCATTACTTGTTATTTATTTCATAAATTTCTTTTATACTATCAGGTTATTGCAGTTTTATAAATAGCTTGCTTGCACGCATCCGAGAGTTACTTATCTTTTGTGGCCGACGTCATGAGCATAAAAATATTTTTTTAGCACATCATTGTTATATTATACCTGTGTTCATAATGTTTGCGAGTACATTCAAAGTACTCACTGGCTTGTCCCTGGCTATTGTCTTGGCCAGATTTCCTGCACGGAGAGGAGCGACGCGATGCAGCCCCGGAACCCACGCAATGGAGATAGCAGCCTCGCGAAGATAGGAATTTAACCTGGTCAGCTGTTCCCGTGGGGAATGGAGTCCCATAGACACAGATGTTTTACAACCCGCTTCCGCCATCAATCACTAGAAACCATTGGTTGTACCCACAGGCCAGAATGGTCTTGTACTATATATTCTGTATTTGGCTTGGAATTTCTGTATCAAGTTGGAGCCTCGTCAGCTAACAGTAATTCTGGGGCTGATGAGAACGACAGTCTTTTCTGGAAATTTATTACCCAGAAAACCCGGTCGTGACACCTCTGTTTCTTCCTCTGTTTCCCCATTGAAGCACCGCCCGCCCCGATCGATCGACGCCGTCACCGACCCCGTCGCCGTCGCCGCCCCCGTCCCCGTCGCCGCCCCTGTCGCCGTCGCCGCCCCCGTCCCCGTCGCCGCCCTCGTCTCCGTCGCCGCCCCAGGCCCGTCCCCGTCGCGCCATCCCTGCGTCGCCGCCCCCGCGTCACGCCCCAGCCCGTCGCTGCCCCCGGCCGTCGCCTCGCCGTCGCCGTCGCCCTGCTGTGAGCTCTCCCCCTCTAACTCCTCTCCCTCGCCCCCGGCGGCCACCATGGGCGCCACCCCTCCCCGAGCCCATACACACACACACAAGCATGATGAACACACACACACACACACGTATAAATGTATGAATGCATGTATATATTAGTATATACGTATTTTGTATGTTTAATTAGTTTAAATTTTTTAGATTATTGTTTTTTCACTAGTATATATGTATGAATGCATGTTAGATGGATATAATTAGTGTTTAATTAGTATAGAATTTTTTTATATAATGTTGTTTTTCTGTTTTTTAATGGATGTATAGAAGTTGTTTTTCTGTTTTTAGTGTTAGATGCTTAATTAGTATGAAATAGCATATAGAATTTTGACATATGCAATGATAGCATAATTAGTGTTATATAGAAATGTTAGTTATCAAAATCCAATCATTAAAAAAATGTTACTTTTTGCGGGCATATAGCTAGTATTTGTTCTCGACGATGCCCGGCCCGCATCCTCGCCGTTCACCCTTCCGTGATGACGTCCGGCTGACCCATGTCCGGGACTGGGCTCCGCCGGGCTGGCACTGGGAGGTGCTGCCTGGAGGGGCGCGCCGCTTGATGAGGAACCCGACCCCGGGTCCCGTCGTCGACCCTGATCTCGTTTGGTGGCGTTCGCGTGGGCCAGTTTCGGCGCGGAGGGAGCCGGCCCAGCCGGAGGTGGTACGTCACCGTGTCAGGGAGGAGGACGAGCACGTCCATCGCTACATGGTTGCATTAGAGGGCGGCAGGTTCTCCAATACCTGGCAGTTTCTTCAGGGATCTCACTTCAGCTATGATCCTGTGAGGGTTCCTTCTCTTTGGGTGTCCACCGCCCACGCCGCAGGAACCGCGAGTGTCCTAGATTCTTCTGTAGTATTCGATCTTTATTAGCTACCTAGCCAGTGATGTATTCGATATTATATCTATTATTCGAGATGATGCATTCGATATTATATCTATTATTCGAGACGATGTATTCGAGATTATATCTATTATTCGAGACGATGTTTTCGAGATTATATCTATTATTCGAGACGATGTATTCGAGATTATATCTATTATTCGAGATGATGTAATTTGAATACTAAATTGTTTTATATTTCTTTTAGATTAGTTAAATAAAAGCTATGGCGGACAATACCGGCAGAGAGGGAGAACAGGCCATGTTCGATATGATACGCCATCCTCACGGGCCAGATGATGATCAGAATGAAGAAGATTATGACGGCTCTGAATTTCTAAACAACACCGGAGAGGGTGATATGATATTCGATCGCGACGACCGAATTGATGAAGTCATGAACTATAATTATGATGATGACGAAGAAAATGTTGATCTTGAAACAACAAAGACCGGCGAGGTATATATATTTATATAAGCAGGCATCTGGTGATCATCACATGTTTTAAATGACTTGAAGATATATTAACGAATCGATCTTTGTTCTTTCAGCCATCCGGATCGAGCAAATCTTCAGGCAAAAGGACGAAACGAGGCCCGAACAAAAAGTTGAAGGAGGGCGTAAAGTACAATATCGAGGCAATCAGACCTAATGGCGAACCATTAGCGCCTAAGAAGATTGCGGACAAGTTCGTTCGTCAGTGCAGAGTTCTTGTGAAAGACCAACTCCCGATCTCCCTTCAAGAATGGAGAGAGCCAGCAAAAGACAAAAGACAAAAAGACAAAGAGGACGCTGCTCCACGTCCAGATGTTACTTTTGTCGACAAAAAACAAAAAGATCTGCTTTGGGATACTCTCATGGAACATTTCACCCTACCAGATCATTTCATAGAAGCAGATGTGCAGAAAGTCAAGAACGCTGCTCTTAGGAAGATGGCGGTTGCATTCAAGAACCACAAGAATCGTGAATGGGACAAGTACGTCAAGGAAGGAAGGAAGACTCCAGTATTCGAGGGAACACTAGAGAACCAACGTGCTCATTGGGACGATTTCGTGAAATTCAAGGATTCGGAATTAGCAAAGGAACGGTCGAGAATAAACAAGAAGAATGCCGAAAAAAAGGATAAGTTCCATAAGCTGGGGCCAGGTGGCTATGCGGTGGCAATGCCTAAGTGGGATAAGTCTGAGAAAGAGATGGAGGATGCAAGTGTCACTCCGGTTACTAAGAGCTGGCCCCCCAGGGTCAGGACTTGGTTCTATGCGCATGGGGGGGAGTTGGACCCGAAAACAGGCAATGTTTCGACGAGGGCAAGTCTGAAGGGAGCCGATGATGCGATACTTGTTGCAATAGAAGAGGCACGATCGGGGGTGTTCCAGCCCAACAGAGAGAACGACGAGTTTACGCGTGCCCTGGGAAATCCTGAACACCCGGGAAGAACACGAGGCAAGGGCGCTATTCCGTGGTATGAGGGGTTTTCAGACTGGAACACCGACTACAGAACCCGTGCGAGAAAAAAGATTGCGGAGTAGAAGAAGAGGAAGATGGAGGAGGAGCAGAGGAAGCGGTACTATGAGCGCCTTCAAGGCCTAGAAGCAAGTCAAGCGGAATTGGCAGTCAAATTCCAGCGGCAGCAGGAGCAGATCGACTCACTTACCCAGCAAAGGGGGTCTCAGCAGCTGCAGCAGCTAGAGAATGATCCAGCATTGAATAGCACCACCCCATCCATGCCGAGAAGCAGCGTGGGTTCCGCCTCGGACGACGCAATGCCGGATAGATACCCCGTGGATGACATCACGGAGAACACTAACTGCGAGCTACACGTCAAAATGAAGAACATACCCATTAAGGTGGCGGACGCCGTTGCTTTTACAAATCCCCCCGAGGCAACCTTCCATTGCAACCCGATTCTAGCGGGCTATGCTCGTGTCTTGGTTGATGAGGTGGTGGACCCATATTCGAAGCTACAGCTTGACTATCCTGGAGGTGACGGCGAGCACTTTCTCGGAGAGGCCAAATATCGTATCATCCTATGGAAAAAGGATTGCATCATCTTTCGAAGGCCACCGACACCGCGTCAGCCGACTCCTCGTCGAAGTCCGCCACCGAGTCAGCAGACTCCCGCTCCTGCAAGTCCACCAAGTCCGGCAAAGTGTCAGTCCACTCCTCCTCCAAGTCCGGCAAAGTGTCAGGCCACTCCTCCTCCTCCAAGTCCGCCACAGCGTCAGACGTCCACTCCTCCTCCAAGTCCGGCACAACCTCAGGCCACTCCTCCTCCAAGTCCAGCACAGCTTCAGGCCACTCCTCCTCGTCCAACTCAGCCCCGTCAGCCGCCTCCGCCGCCTCAGCAATCACAGAAGAGACACCCCGCAGCTATGGTGCGTAGCGGTACGAGTCGAGGTAGTACAGGAAGTACAAGCAGAGGCAAGCGATATAAATATGGTCCAAGCCTCACGCCTCTTCCGCAGAGGCCTTATCACAAGTCCGAGGAGGAAAAGGCAGCCATATCGAAGGCCGAGGTGGAAGCCCATTTTGCACCGAAACCGCCACCGCCGCCAAGGGAGAAAGTGCCTGAGGAAACGATTGGCCACTTCATTCGTATGGCTCAACCACCAGCTCCCAAGCCTGTTGACACAGACTATGAGCGCCACATCAGGAAATTAAATCGAGCACGTCTACGTAAGGAGGCGAGCTCGATATCGAGCAAACAACAAGCAACTGTCAAAAAATGCGGGAAAACCATTCCCCAGCTGGGAGAACAGGCGGCGCAATCGATCCCCTCGCTTGTTGTGCCAACAACACGTGACAGTACGCGCGCCCACTATCATTGTGGGCAAACAGTTTATGTTCCCGAGGTGGGCAATGTGGTAATAACCAAGGACCATATATTGCAGGCTGAAGTTCTCAACATCACTGTTGGACAACTCCTCGAGATCGAGCCCATGCCTGTGCTTAGAGAGGATGAAATAAAACGGAAATATGTTCGGGGCCAACCTTTGGTCGAGCCAGACAAGGTCAAGAACCTCCCAACGAGAATGTATGAATTGCATCAATGGTACATGAACATTACCAAGATTTCAGATCGATTGTCCCTCACGGTGAATGTCAAGGAGGAGCATTACTTCCATGAGAAAGCTCTGTCCGTTGAGTATTCTCAACTGTTTCAGTTATACAATCAAGACGCACTCGACAAATCTATCGTCAGTTGCTATTGTCTGTAAGTGATTTCTTTTTGTAATTTAAGTCTCAAGCTAGCTGTAGTGATCCTTTTGATCAATCATTACCTGTAATTATCCTCACTATATTCTTTTCTATGGTATTATGCAGGATGAAGATGTATGAAATGAGAAAAGGTGGACGCTTTGGCATTGGGTTCATTGACCCAAACACCGTTAATGAATACACATGGCTAATAATTCCACATCATCAAAAGGACGTAAAGGACAACATGCTAGAGTTCTTGAAGCGCCTCAAATACAATGAAGATATACTACTTCCTTACAACTTCCAGTGAGTCACACTGTCTTGTACTACAAATTCTCTATTTTTGCCTACTAGCTAGCTACATGTTTTTGCTTACATATACCCGCTTAATTAAGACATGCAAACGTGTGTGCATGCAGATTTCACTGGATCTTGTGTATCATTAAATTTGACGCCGGAACAGTTGAAATACTGGACTCACTACTCAAAGAAAATACTGACTATAACATCTTGTTTGGGATAGTCAACAGGTAATTTCAATCATTATTAACTATATAACTCGGCCTATTTAGTTCGTCATTTCATGATATGAACTATTTAATAACCCCTTTATTCATTTTTTTTGTCGGCGGGCAGGGCTTGGGCAAGGTTCATCAGCGTCACGGAAGGCGAATGAAAAAAAAAGCTTAAATGGTTTCGACCCAAGGTAAGTAATTAAGTAGTACTAGCTAGCTAGCTAGCTGCCATCTCTTTAATTATCATGCTTGATTAATTATTATCTGATCAAATTCCATTCTCGTAAAGACCTGAAGCAGGTGCAGGGGACTGATCTGTGTGCATTCTGCGTTTGCGAGAACATTCGCATGATGGTGTCCGAAAGGAGCAGATCTCAAAGACAGGAATGGGTACGCTTGTCAGAACACTATTCACAATTTTTACACCATTATCGATATCTAGTCACACAACTAATACACATGCATATTGATCTCCTTCTTAACAGTTCAGAGAGGTGCGGGAGAAGCTCCTAGAAACGGAGCGCGTAGAAGCACTTCAAGAGGAATTGGCGGGATTTTTGCTCAACCAGATCATAAATCCGAAGGGAGAATACTATTACCCGCTACCGCCCCCATGAAAACCACTTCCAATTGTCATCGTGCTCCGAAGGCACCAATTAGTCTAATGCCACTGGCTCCGAAGGCAACATGCATATGTAGGAGAAATTGTATATAGCTATACATGTGTGTATTTGTGAATTAATTAATATGGTGGTTTGTGAGACATTGATGATATATATATATATATATATATATATATATATATATATATATATATATATATATATATATATATATATATATATATATATGCATGATTGGTTCTACTAGAAATTCTATTTTTATATATATATAACGTGTACAATATGTAGTATCGTAGAATACCAGCAAACGAAAAAGAATTAAAATGGAAACACAAAATTAAATGAAAAAGAAATCATAAAACTAAAAAAACCAAACCTTATAGTACCGGTTGGTCTTACCAACCGGTACTAAAGGGCTCCAGGCCCCCGGAGCTGGCTCGTGCCACGTGGTTGTCCTTTAGCACCGGTTCGTGCTGAACCGGTACTAAAGGGGGGGGGGGCTTTAGTGCCCACACTTTAGTGCCGGTTATGGAACCGACACTAAAGGGCCTTACGAACCGGTGCTATTGCCCGGTTCTGCATTAGTGGATCCTTCCACCAGAATCTGTGCCATCCACCTATGATCCAATGGCCCAAACATGTTTTTCTATTTTTGCACCTGTAGCCCTTCTTCTATTGTAGTCGCTCCCAGAACATATCACGTAACTCTATCATGAGAAGAAGAAACCAGATAGCATAAAGATAGGCCAAAACACACCACAAGTCAATAACAAGAACCGTCCAGGTGTTAGAGAGCTGCTACTGATGATATGACTAGACAAGAACAACATCCGAGACTACAATGATCATGTCCATCACCTCTAAAGCTAAACACACAAAAATATGTCAGAAAAAAAGAGGTACACATTTATAATGTAAAAAGCTCAGGTATCAACTAATGAAGATGGGAGTCACACTTGAAGGTACATGGATGTCCTCCAAGGAAGTGAGGCCATATTCTCACCCGAAAAAGGAAGTGAAGCCGTAAGTGCAAAATGGAAAACCTTCCTCAAGACTAGATTGTGGAATAGTTGTGATAAACCGTGTCAACTGCATCATATAAGGGCTTTCAACGACCCTGAATGCCATCTTTTATGGGTTGCAGATGAACTTTTTTACCAGGAAAATCCTGCCCTTTTCCGGCGTGTGCTGCAGCCGATTAGTTGCCCCTGGAGGGAGATGCACATACATATGTGATTCCCCAATGAACAAAACACAGAAACAAGAATAAAAACATTACTATGACAAAAGCATGCAGATCCTTCTGCTTATCGCCCTCACCTGCCCAGAAGAAGCGGCCCTGGATCCCCTTCGCGGCACGATTCCCAGGCCTGTTCGCCATCGCAGTCGAACCTAGGATCTCTGTTGAGGTGGCGCTTATTAACTTAGGCCACCTTGCATTCCGACGGCCGTTCGGTCCAATGGAGGCTGGCGCATGGCATGACCTACTCGACCACATTGCGTTGCACGAACCTACTTTGGAGCACGAGAATGACCGCACCTTGTGGCGGCTCGAGCCCTCAGGCAATTTTTTCACTAAATCTCTCTACCAAGCTATCGCCATATCTCCGGGTCCTGAGCCTCTCAAGGCAATGTGAGAGATCTGGCTCCCGTAGAAGATTAGGATCTTCTTGTGGCAATGGATCTATGGTCCCGGCGACGGGTTGTGTCCGCTTTGTTGGACGGAGGAAGAGTCGAACCACATCATCTTCTCCTACGTGTCCGCACAGTTCCTCTCGAGTTGTTTCCGCGAAGTGGTGGGTGGGAAGTTGGTGCCTTAACAACTTCCCCGCTCTCTTCACCGAACTCCAGGCCCGACCTCCCACGATCTGCCACATTAGGTGGCTGACCATTGGGGTGCTCGCTGGATGTTGTGGACGGTTCAGAATAAGCTTGTGATTCAGCATATACCTTTGCGACATGCTAGTGACGCTGTGTTCAAATGGTGTGGTTATTTGCAGCTTTGGCGGCCGCCTAGCTGGCCCAGGGATCGGGACGCCATCAACTCCATCATTTCCCATCTACACGCGATGGCTCTCCGACTGGCATCGCCGCTCCCTCCCCCACCACCCATGCCGTCGCCTGTGTTGTGTTCATTTTTTATTGCATTTTTTGGGATTGTTGAGTTGTGCCCTCAGCAGAACCTTATCTCTGTGGTGTGTGTTGTGTTGTGGGACTCTGCGTGCGGCAGTTGTGTGTGTGTTTGCATGTTGGTACCTTTGTTGAGCCTTGTGCTCGTTGGTTTGCTTTATATATAAAGCAGGGCGAAAGCCTTTTTCGGTAACATGCAGATCAACAAATACTCAAGGCTAAATACAAGAGGCGAGGTTGGACCAGCCTCCTCATCAAGTGCAACAAAGTTAATATGCTTGATAGGGCCTTCATCTGTGCCCCCATGAAAATGCCACATGTGTGAAACCAAGACAGAGACATTTGGCTGGTGCCAATGCATGGGTGCTTAGATGAGATGCTAAGAACATTAAATAGTTTAGCAACTATACTTCCCAATGCATAGGTTCTTAGCTTATGGTTGCTAAGCTTGCTTCATTTAATGAGTCAGCAACTAAAGCTCTTCATGTATTGGTGGGCTTCCTTCCTTTAAATGTTTTGCCCAGCTTCACGCGCTTAGCATTGTTTCTTCCTAGAGTCACCACACTCATCTCTCTCCTCTTAAATAACTTGCCACATCAGATTTTTTGAAGGCTTAGCACCTGTACAAGGTGGAGCATTGGGAGGGGCCTTCTAGTTCTTTTCTTCCTCGTGAGTGTGCGAAAGCAAGCTAACTGCGCCAGCCATCCGCAGCTAGAAAATCAACTGCTAAATAAAATACAGGTAAAGGTCATCTGAATAAACAAACCCATACTCATCGGAGGGTAAACCAACCTCCGGAAAAACTAGATCCTAGGCATTCTTACTGACCATCAGTTATGTCACCCGAACTAAGAATTGCCGATGATGCATGGCAAAAATTATAGGATGATTTCTTGTAAAACACAGTCAAAATATGTAACACCACTTCTAATATGGAAACCGGTTATATGAACTGCGAGAATGATTTTCAGCACAAATGCAATGACCACACGACAGGCCACAGGTATCAGCTAGCCAACTAGCAACTCAAGGGCATGAAACTGCAGCAAGGGCAGATGAGAGGCAACAACTAACATACCAAGAAGGAAAAAAACACCATAATCAAGGAAGAATTAGCTGTAAAATAGAAGAAAAAGACCCGTAAGAAGCATTGGACACCCTCGGCGACATCCAATTGAGCAGGGGAGCTGCTCACCATGACTGTGACTTTCGGGTCCATGATTTGTGATAATTAGGCCCACGTGCCCCTTCCTCGCCTAGCATCTTGTGTTGATCTATCATGTGCCATCGCCTCCGCTTGTCTATGTGGATGGGGGTGCGAGTGGTCAGGCGTTGTTACTCATGCATCGCTTGCCTCACGCACTTTGTGACTGCTCGGCTTCCCGACACGCTTGTTTGTCTGGTTGTGGCTAACGCCGGCAACATCAAACAATCGGCTGGGCAGAAAAGGCCAAACAGGCACCCCCTCCCCCAGCACCCAACGTCCGGGTGGGCACTACAGGGATTTCATAGCCCAGTCATTGTGGAAAGTAGACTAAACGTGCAAATGTGAAGAGGAACGCAAGCAAAAATACAACACTCCATTAGAAACGTAATATATTATTCTTCAACTACAGGCGCTTAGCGCATCAGGACATGTGTGAGTTAAATTGGGTCGATGTGCATGTGTAGAAAAATAATAGGCTGGCAGGCACAAAGTGGGCCAGACTTGCGACGCAAGAGAAAAATCGTTCGACCAGTCACAACCCCGCACACACGGACAAGAGCACGAGACGGCACATGACAGATCAAAGCAAAAGACGCCAGATGAGGTGGGCCTGCATGTGCCCATGGCCCATGCGTCATGGAACCCGGAGCCGCCATCACGGTGAGGCACGAGATTACATAATTTGATGACGCGAATGGCGCCACATGTGCAGCGGCGAGCGACACAGGTGGATCAGATGGATGCCTGCAACAGACGGCTACTCCAATTAAACCCAATAAAAGTCGCGCAATGTGCGCCTGCTCGCGACGTCCACGTTGGCAGAGAGATATGCCGCTGCCCAATCGGCTCCGTTCCCTGGTGTTATGCTTCAATCACAAGAGATATGCGCCTGGCCAACCGTGTTCGTTCTTGTTGTACTGCATTGCCAAGCAGGGCAGGCCCTGGGGCATGGGCGGTGGGGCGGCGGCCCAGGGCCCCATGATGTAGTACATATATATACTAATGCCCAGCAAAAGAATGGTAAAAAAACCAGATGGGCTAGGGCGCGAGGCCCATGCGATCGATTACGAAGTGTTACGCTAGCGCCAGCGATCGGTACCGACTGCTCATTTTTTTTCCTTCGTCTGGAGTCTCGATGGTTGGTCTCTAATCTCTTCGTCCTGCCTGCCGCTCGGCGCTCGGCGCCTTGCCGTCTCGGTCGCCGCCGGCTTGTCGCTGCGCGCGCCGCATAGCAGTCCGGTAACCCAAAGTCTCCAACGAGCCAACGAGGTAATCCATGATCCATTTCATCCGTCAGTTTGTTCAGCCCGTATATGTATCCATGATCCATCCATGTTCCTAATGACCTAATCCATCCCCCAGATCCCAATTTGACAATTTCAGTAGTATGTACGTATTCAACTATCCACATGTATGTCTAGGGTTTCAATCATCCAATTATAAATTCTTAATTCTTTGTACCCTCTTTTATTCATGATTTTAGGACATTATCCTGCCATGTTGCCTAAGAAGAAGATGTTGGTGCTGAAAAAAGGAGAAGAAAAAAAAAGTATTATTGCATGAAGAAACGTCCGAAGAAACTTTTTTTGAAGCACTGAAGTATTATTGTTGTCAGTGGAGTCAGTTGAATTTGGTTCTTATTTGAGGTAATCATGGCATGTTAGTTTTATTTTGCCATCTTTTTAGTATTATTGTTGTCAATGGAGTCGGTTCGAATTTAGTTATTATTGTTGCCGATGGAGTCAATTGAATTATTATTGTTGTCAAATTTGTTGTCGATGGAGTCGGCCCATGTCACCGAGTTCGCCTTGGGCCTTCCAAAACACAGGGCCGGCCCTGTCGCCAAGTGGATAGCAGTGGTTGGTTGTGCGCATGGAGCGTAAGAAGCGTGGTGCGCACCCAAGTGGGCTGTACCTCGTGCCGAGCGATGTCAGTTACCGTTCGGCTTGAAGGAGAGGCAGCAGATATGAAGAACCGCACAGCAAGAAAACCCACCATATAGCGGAACGAGTACCACATGAAGAACCCACGAGCAGACTGACAGCGAGGCCCCAGTTAAAGCACGGCCCACAGAGCAGAGGATACCATCGACCGGCTGCACTAAAAAAACAAAGCGACGGAACCATCGAGCGACTGCGGTAAAAAAAAGAGCCCCACCGGGAAGACGTGGGGGTAGCGTGTGTGCGTAGAGAAAGACGGGCGAGGGCCTCGATGCACGCTGACGAGAGGAAGGCCTCCCATCGATAATCACGTGCACCAGATCAAAACGAACTTGACAGGCTTACATGCGGGACCAGCCTAAGATATGACCCACAGCCAGCCACTCGTAGCTGCACCCCAGCCATGCAGTGCAACAGGCAGCACCGATTACTAGTTTTGCTCCGGTAACAAATCCCGCGGGGAAGACGTGGCATGGTCGAGAGCTAGCCCAGCGATTCGCTCTTGGAGTATTGAATTCATGCACCAGCCAACTCATCCAAAAGTCCGAACTGATGAAGGGAGGTACAATATATTTCAACACTCCCCGTCACGTTTAGGCTATTTTAGTCTTTAGACGTGGGATCGATGTAGGCCGAAGAATCGTTTTTATTAAATACTGCGTTGGTAGGGTCTTGAACTCAAGACCTCTGGGCTCGGATACCATATTGAATTCATGCTCCAGCCAACTCATCCAAAAGTCGTTTGCGTGACGGCCCGTCCGTCGATCTACGCCGGCCGTCACCGCCCTGCTCCGACCGGGACTCCCGCATCACCCCGACCCGACGGCCTTGCACCATGCGACGGCCAATCATAGCCGCCCTGCCGCCCACCATCGTCGGCTTCATCTCGGACTCTGCCGCCACCACGCCTCCACCGAGCGGCGTCCCCGACCTCGCACGCGATCGGCTTGATCACCCGCTCGCCGCCGCGATCCGCCTCATCTACGCCGCGCGAACGACCTGGCCCGTCAGTTACGCGCGCCTCCGCAGGTCCCGTGAAGATCGTCCCCGAGTTCAGCGCGTTCCTCCACCGATCGAGCAACGGGCTGCCGCTGCGTCGCCCGTCGGGCCGCAGCGCCGCCGCCCCGTGGTTCTTCTCCCGGCTGCACCGACCCGCGTCACCGCTGCGTCGCCCCTTCGGGCCGTAGTGCCGCGGCCCGCGGTCCACCGCCGCCCCGAGGTCGTCCGCTCTTGGTCGTCTCCGTGGCCGCACCAACCCTCGCGCCACCGCTGCGTCGCCCTGTCGGGCCATAGCGAGCGTGGCACGCGGTCCACGCAGTCGTCCCGAGGTCGTCCCCGCGGTTGCACCGACTCGCGAACCACCGTTGTGTCGCCCCTTTGGGTCGCAACGTCGCGGCCCGCGGTCCCCGCCGCCGCCTAGAGGTCTTCCCTCCGTCGCCCCGACCCGCCTGCCGTCCGCTCCAGGCCGTCCCCATGGCTGCACCGACCCTCGCGCCGCCGCTGTGTCGCCCTGTCGGGCCGTAGCGAGCGTGGCACGCGGTCCACGCCGCCGTCTCGAGGCCGTCCACGCGGTTGCACCACCCCGCGCTCTGCCGCTGTGCCGCCCCTTCGGGCTGTAGCATCGCGGCCCGCGGTCCCTGCGACCGTCCCGAGGTCTTCCGTCGTCACCCCGACCTGCCCGCCGCCGCTGCGTCGCCCCTTCGGGCCGTAGCGCCGCGGCCCGTGGTCCACCGCCGTCCCCGCGCGTCGATTTCCTGTGGCATGCGCCGCACCACCTCCTTTGGCGCGGGAACGCCACTGTCCGCGTCGGTCTTCGTCACGCTGTCGGGTTCTTCGCCTACTTCGAGCACCGCCGCCGCACTCCTAACCTCGCCACCGCCGCCGCCGTCAGGCCGCCGCCGCCGCTCTTCTTTGGCCGCCGCCGTTGCTACCTTCGTAGCCGCCGCGGCCGCCCGTCCACTTCCTTCGTCTTCGTCCAAGCACCAGCCCGTCGCCAGCGTCGCTGTCATCTACCCCGACCGCTTCATCTACTCCAACAACCGCGGGCGATATTGGCCCCGCGCCGATTGGCGCCGCAACCGTCGTCGAGTTCTTCTCTGCTGGCCTCTCAGACTTCTTCGACATGGCATACAGCTCGTGCAGGTCCCAGTCTACGCATGCCCGGTGCTGGCAACACCGCCGCGTGCCTTCGTCCACGACGTGTCCCCGGGCCTGGCAAGCCTGGTGCGGCGCTTCGTCAACTTCGTCTTCGTCCGTCTACGCATGCCCGGTGCTGGCAACACCGACGCATGCCTTCGTCTATGATGTGGCCCCTGGGTTGGCAACCCCGGCGCGATGCATCGTCAACACCATCTACTTCCTGGCGCACCACTACTTCGACACCACTGCGCCCACGACTAACTCGGCGCCTCCTTGCGCCCGCGGCTCCACGGCGACTTCCTCGACACCGGCTACCCCGACTCGACATCGACCACGGCATTCTTCGCACGGCTACCTCGACCACGGCTCCACCACCCACGCTCTCGGCTACATCGACAAACGGCACAAAGGGCTACCGCCTGCTTGAGCAACCTCGTCGGTTTTTACTCCAGCCACAACTCCGCGATGCATCGACCGTTACGACTGTGGGGGGTGTCCGTCGGCTTGCCTTCAGATTCTTCTCCAGTCTCATCGTCTGCGTCGCTCCCGTTGTGACTGCGGGGGATGTTGAGTATATTGATTATTAGAAAAGACTAGATAGACTAGGATTAGTTCTGGCTTGTCTTGTACTCCAAGTTGATCATTGTACTCCTATATATATGCCCACGAGGCTCAAGCAATACAATAACTATTCCACCAAATCCCTCTCTCCCTTCTAACATGGAGGTTGTAGTGCGCTCGGCGCACTGGTCGATCTAGTAAGATAAATTCTGATACGTCCCTGCAGTGTAGTGGACGCACCTTACGTAATGATCGCTTCCTTGCGTGCTATCTGCTACTTCTGTATACGGCCGTCGCTCTTGTCCTCTGTTCGTCCTTCCTTCCGTGCTATCTGCTTTTGTCGCCGTTCCTCGCTTGCCATCGCCGCTCCCCGTCGCTCGCCATCAATCGCCATCGCCATCACCTTGCTTGTTGCCTGATTGCCGCGTCGCCGCTGTACTTCCTCATGGCTCCTCTCGCTGCTGCTGTTGCATTTGGTTAGGGTGAGCTCCTTCTTTCCTTCGGTTATTAATTTCCGTTGCTTCCGCTCTCCACTCAGCTGTTCATCTTTCTTCCTTGCGATTTCTTTTCGTCTGTAGGGTGCCTGCAGCTGGTTTGTCGTGCGTCCGTGCGGCTGTTTCTTCATTCTTTCCGAGGTGAGGTTCGGTCCGTTCCCCTGCTTGTAAACTGCTCGATGAAATGCGTGACTGTTGCTTCTTTTCAATGTGGGATCTTTCCTGTGTTGCTTGAGTCATGAATGCGTGTGTGCCATGGATCTATTGTTTGCTGCTTCTAAGAGCCGATGGGATTTGCTTTGTCCTCTTCCCAGGGGCCTTTTCGCCCATCTTCCCAGGGGCCTTTTCGCCCATGCTGAAGATTTCTAGTGGCATTAGTTGAAGGCCTCTTTTTATTTCTACGGAGAAGGGACCTCATGATTTCAATACCTCTTTGATTGTGGGATTTCATAGATGCGAGAATAGAAAACACTTGATTTGAATGTCATATACTCCTCAATCCTATAGGATTAGCAACAAAGAGTGTATGACACGCCTGAAGAGTACTAAATTACTTGACCTAGAAATTTGGTAGTGCAAAGAAATTCTTAGGTAATTAAACTCCTAAATATTTCAATCCTGCAATCAAAACAACCCCATATGAAAAGTTTGTAAGGATTTAAATCCCCCCAAAATTATGTGGAATCCCTTTGAAACAAATAATTCATTTTTTGTGGCCCACAAACCACTTTGATCCATTATGTTAAAAGGAACGAAGAATAATACAATGTTTGTTTACACATTGTTGAAATTATTTTGCACATATTACATGCAGATTTGGCTTCACTAGAAACCATGGTGGTCATATGGTGTATGTGTCTAGGAGGAGGGTGTTGAACTAAGAAATTCCCTCTTCTCTTTTTCGGGTCTATTGCTGCTGTGCTTAGTGGTCCTGGATGTTCTGCCCTTGCAGGTGGCTTTTGGTTGAGTGTGAGAGCTGTGGTCCTTCATCGATCTCTGATCTTGTTCGTCAATGAATTCTGCGCCTGTCATCGTCGCCAAGGTATGGTTTGTGTTCTACTGATGCGTATCGATGGATGTTTCTGTGTCGATTTTTGGTTCGTGCCTGTGTCACTCCATTAACGCTCGTGAACTGTTTGATCTTATGTCCCCTCACTCTGACACGTTAAATTTGTTTTTCTTATTTCAGAAATTGCACTAATCGGTTCGTCGTCAGATTTGCCTTGCTGTTTCATCTGCTCAAAGGATCATCTTTCTCTTCAGGCTCGATTTTCAGCGCTTTTCCTTGCCACTTGAGTTTATTGTGCTTTTTCTTGTATGAGATTTGAAGCAAAAAATCGGTGGAGCCCTCACAGCCTTCTTCTTCTAACAGCCGACCGAATCTACCGTCGCTCCACTCTACTGCTGCGCAGCCTAGATCTCCCCGCCCCTAATGGCCGGCTCCTCGCCGGCCTCCCCACCTCCCTCCCATCCACTCCCTCCGCCTCCACCCGGCCCCCCACCTGCGGCAGCCGTTCGCTGCCCTATCTCCTTCCGCGATGCCCTCGTCTCCAACCACCCACCTGCTCCGCCTTCAAGTGCCGCTGCCCCTGCTAGCAGGCTTCAATCGATGGTTGTCGCCCCCTCACGCCAAGACCACGCGCGTGCCAGGTTTCCGGAGCCGCGCAGGATGCCCATGCCGGCCAGAGCACTGCGCGTCATCAAGGAGATGGGGGTTGGCGCACGGTTCGGAAGCGCTATTGGTGGCGGGAGGAGATGCAGCATCGCCGCATTAATGGCAGGAATCCAAGGCCAACGGCTCCGCGCCCCCTTTCTCGCATACAGCATCTCTTCTTAACCAGAGCTGCAGGCTGCTGTTTTCGCTGTCTCTCCCCTCGCCATCGCGTTGCCTCCTGCCATAACCCACCTCGGTGCCTCCTCTGCTCGCAATCTGGGCATACTTCGCGTGCGTGCCACCTCCACCTCAAGCCTAGGCCATCTGCCGCCCCGGCCGAACCTGCTTTTCCGGCTTCGTCGGCGGCCCCTCCCGCGTCGGAGCTGAGGACTACCAGTTCTTCGGCTGCCCCCGCCGCTGTCGTCGCCCCCCCCCCACCACCGATGGAGAACCCGGTGCCCGACGTCAACTTGCGCCCCCGGATGGTCTCCGCAACGGTCGCTTGGTCTCCGGCGTTGGCCAACGCTGAGCGCGACCTCGAGCACCACGCGGTCATCACCACCACCCTGGGCAATCGCCCGTCCTTCACTATCCAAGACGTCTTCGTCGCCGCCTCCATGCAGTTCGGAATTGCTCGCTCCGACTTGCACGTCTCTGTCTTTGAGCCCAGTGACTTTCTCATACGGTTCTCCGACCGCCGTGTGAGAAATACTGCGCTCTCGGACACGGCGACGTTGCACATCGGCCGTGCGGTCATGCGTCTCTCGGCGTGGTCCAGAAGAGTGGGGGCGACCCTCATCAGGCTCCCATACAAGATCAGGGTGTGCCTGGAAGGCCCGCCACGGCACGCGTGGTCGATTGAGGGCGTCAAGCAGCTCTTCCCACCGCCGGCCATCGTCGACCACATCGAAGAAGAAACTTATAGCGACGAGGAGTCGGCCTGCTGCTGTGCGTGGGTGTGGGTGCAGGATGCCACCAAGACCGCCACTAGGGGGTCTCTCACTGTCGAGGAGCCGCCGGATCAAAGCTCTGCTGACTTCCATAGGCAGTTGATGGAGGGGAGCAGCAACGGCGCGGCGACGCGCTCCTGCCCCGTCAACCTGCTTGTCTACCCGGTTCTGATTCACCTAGACTGGGTGTACGACTACACGGTGCAGCCAAAAATCGACAGCGGAAGAAGCTCCATCAGCGACATCAGTGGCATCCCACTCGACGACGACGGCTCGCCGGTGTACGACGACTGTGCCAAGTGGCACTACCGATGGACGCTGCGCTTTGAGGACGGAACCTTCCCCGCACACCGCACTGGCAGGCGTCCGGTGCACTCTCGTCTCAACTTCGGTGATCGCGATGACCGCGGTGGCTCATCTGGCGGCAACGACAGAGGCAGGCCGGGCGGCGGAGGCCCCAGCCGCGCCTCTGGTCGGAGATCCAGCGATGGCGGCCACCGCGACAACGTTGGCGACTCCTTCATGCGTGACTCTACCTCCGGCGACCCTGGCTGGCAACACTGTCTAGGTGCACCAAACGGCGTTGCGGTCAACGTTGCAGCTGATGATGGGGCCGGGAGACAGCACGCCTATGCCTCTACCCATGTTGAGGGCCACTTGTTGCACTGCCCTGGCGAGGCAGCCTTGCCCGTTGGCCTGAGAGCTGGCCTTCCTGATGATCTGGCTCTGCTTGATGCAGCAACACCGGGCATGCAGATTGGGAACCTGGTTCCCACACCTTTGCCTGAGGGACAGAGTGCAGTTGCCATTCCCATGTCTCCTGTGGGAACAAGTGTACTGCCGCCCTCTGACCCTGGCATGGACGACAGGGCTCTGCATGCGCGTGAGGCTCCGTCCGGATTGGCCCTGGTCAACTCTGCGATTGACCCAGAGGTGTCTGATCCTTGCATTGCTGTGGGGAACCAGGCCAGACAGTCTCCTCTGCAGCCCACAAATGAAGCCCGGAGCTCTTTGGGCCGGCCACTTCTGCAACCCACAAGTGAGGCCCAAGGCTCCCTAGCCCCAGCGATGGAGGACCTCATTTCCTTTGGGCCTCCTGAGATCGCTACATCCCCTGAAGAGATCCAGCTGCAGTGCTTCGTCAACTCGTTCACCTTGCTCTGCCCCACCCCTGTGCTGCCAACGCCGCCGCCAACACCACTGCCACAGAAACACACCCTCACCGACGACCAGCGCCGGAGTGGGCGCCTTGCCGGCAAGCCCAACTACAGACTCAACTCACTGACAAAGGCACAATCCGTGCTCCTCAAGAAGAAAGGCCAGCTCCCCAATGATGAATCACCGACAACCGAGGCCGATCTGCAGAAATACAAGGACCTGTACAAGCGCCCAGTCAGCTCAAAGTTCATCGCGGCGGTCACCTCCCTCGTCTCCTCCACCGGCAAGCCCAGTAGCTGCGCTGCTGCAAGCAAGGCACCGCGGGCATCGGCCCCTGGACCTGCGGTACAGTGAGCTCCGATTCCGTGGATCAGGTTGCTCAAAGTTTCCATATGTATCCATTCCCCCTGAAATCAGTTGGTCAATTGTGGAGCCGTTGCATTCCTCTAGCTGATGAGTCCTGGCAACCTCGAAAAGTTTATCTGCTGAAGACCATGTGGCTGTGTTGTTTTAGTAGTATTCAGTCTAGCGATGACTGCTCCCTTTTTATGTGTTATGGCATCTGTATGCTCTGTGTCATTTATGATATAGATGACCTGTCCTATGTACCACAAGTTAGTATCTGTTGCATGGGTGAAGCTTCATGTGTGTCCAGCCCCAACAAGTCTGCTACCCACTGTTGTGTGCCTACAACTGTTTGTTCTCTGATTAGTTTGATCGGCTCGCTGCACATCTTTTTACCTCCTGCTGTTGAGGGCTGCTGGTTGATATTGGTTTCCCAATGGATAACAACATTTTAAGTTGGAACATTAGAGGGCTAAACAACCCTGCTAGACGGAAAGTTGTAGCAAATTTTGTTCAAAATCATCAATGCAGACTGGTATGCATCCAGGAGACCAAACTGAACGTCATCAACAACCAAATTATTTCTGAATGTTTGGGGAGTCGTTTTGTCGACAACTTTGCATACCTCCCAGCTGATGGTACCCGTGGTGGAATCCTCATCGTTGCATCTGCAGACCATCTGAAGATTACTAATCTTACGCATCTCTCTGGCATGTACACTTTGACTGTAATGGTCACGGATCTCTCTTGCAATTTTGACTGGATGGTTACTGGAGTATATGGGCCTCAAGCGGATAATGAGAAATCCAACTTTTTGCTGGAAATGAGACACCTGAAAACAGTTTGCTCCCTGGAATGGCTTATCCTTGGGGATTTTAACCTGATCAGCAAGGCAGATGAAAAGAGCAACCAAAACATCAATCTGAGACTGCTGCGAAGCTTTAGAGCAGCGATTGACGATCTCAACCTCAAAGAATTACCACTCACTGGTCGACGCTTCACATGGTCCAACGAGAGGCTCAACTGCACCATGACAAAGATTGACAAGGCTCTTTTTACCGAGGAATGGGAGGCTAAATTTCCTGACTTCCAAATGCTTGCTGGGTCTACCGAAATATCTGACCACTGCCCTCTAATTCTCAAAAAACTCAATAACAAGAGATTCCCTGGTTTTAGATTCGAAGCTTGGTGGGCAACGCAATCAGGGTTCAGAGAAACCGTTGAACATTTTTGGAAGAAACCTTTCTCCTGCTCCGATCACATTCGCAGGCTACACATCAAGCTCACTAGGACGGCAAAAGGCCTCAAAAAATGGAGCAAGCAAATTCTCAAAGAAAGAAAAGTGGCTGCTGATATTGCATCCGAAGTGATCTTCCAGTTGGACGTCGCACAAGAATCGCGGCCACTTTCTGTTGAGGAACTAAAGCTGCGCGTTTTTCTCAAGTCCAGATTACTTGCACTAGCTGCCATTGACAAGATCAAGTGGCGCCAACGATCCAGGTTGATCTGGATCAAAGCCGGGGATGCAAATACAAGATTATTTCACTTGCGAGCAAATGGCCGAAGAAGAAAGAACCACATCCCCTTCTTACATGTGGATAGTAGAGTTGTAACGGAGCACAATGACAAAGCAGGGGTTTTATTTGATCACTTCAACACCCTGATGGGACAACGCCAAGCAACTGAAAAGTGTTTGAACTGGGACTACATCAATATGCCCACTGCTGATCTGAGCCATCTTGATCAGCCCTTCACTCTCGAGGAATTACAGACTGCTATATTTGATATTGCCGCTGAGAAGGCACCTGGGCGTGATGGATTTATCGGAACTTTCTTCAAAAAATGTTGGCACACTGTCAAGATTGACCTTCTCAATGCAGTCAACCAGATGTCTGCTCTTGATGGCAAGCAATGGAACCTCCTCAACACGGCGTACATCGTGCTTATTCCTAAGAAAGAAAATGCCCTCAGACCACAGGACTACAGACCAATCAGCTTAACTCATAGCGTTGCAAAAATTCTTGGAAAACTTCTTGTCAGCAGAGTTGGTCCTGAGTTACAACACATCATCTCGGTTAGTCAGAGTGCTTTCCTTAGGGGAAGAAGTATTCAAGAAAACTTTCTTTATGTTCAAAACCTGATCCAGAGTCTACACCGTGCAAAGCAACCTTCCTTATTCCTGAAGCTAGACATTGCAAAAGCATTCGATTCGGTTAAGTGGGACTATCTTCTTGATGTTCTGAAACAAGTGGGATTCAGCCAAAGATTTAGAGACCTGATTGCTATCTCGCTCGCCTCTACCTCTTTGCGGATCATCCTAAATGGTGTACCTGGGGCTCCTTTTCTCCACCGCCAAGGTCTGAGACAGGGTGACCCGCTCTCGCCGTTGCTCTTCCTGCTGGCCATTGACCCCCTACAACGAATCCTTGACAAAGCTACTGAGAAACATATTCTTAGTCCAATCAATCATCACAGTGCCTCAGTCAGAGTCAGTCTTTACGCAGACGATGCTGCCCTATTCATGAATCCTGTCCGAGCTGAAGTGGCTGCTCTTCAATCCATCCTTGCAGCCTTTGGCAAGATCTCCGGCCTCTGCACAAATTTCAGCAAATCAGCAGCATACCCAATTGCATGTGAGGACCATGTGATTGAGGAGGTTCTAGCTGAGTTTGAGGGCGAAATCAGCTCCCTCCCGTGCAAGTACCTTGGGATGCCTCTGAGTATTCGCAAGCTTCGGAGGGTGGATTTTCAAGTGCTCATTGATAAAATGGCAGCAAAGCTTGCGGGATGGAAGGGAAATTACTTAACAGGATGGGACGGCTGGCTCTCATCAACTCGGTGTTAACCTCCATCACCACGTACTATCTGACAATGTTTGCTCCAACCAAGTGGGTTGTAAAGAGGATTGACAAGCTCCGAAGAAGTTTTCTTTGGAAAGGAGAGGAAGAGGCCAAAGGAGGCCACTGTGCAGTCAATTGGCAACAAGTATGCTCCCCCAAAAAGCTTGGGGGCCTTGGAATAAAAAACCTAGCTTTCTACAGCAGATCTTTGAGATTAAGGTGGGCTTGGTACTCCTGGAAATACCCCAACAGGCCTTGGGTTGGACTGCAAATTCCATGCACTAGCACTGACATGCAGCTGTTCAATGCCTCCACAACTGTCAAGCTTGGTGACGGTCAAAGTGCTAAATTCTGGAGTAGCTCATGGCTAAATGGCTCTGCACCTAAGGACATCGCCCCAAACCTACATAAGCTTGCAAGGCGGAAAAATGCCTCGGTGGCGGCTGCTCTCCATCGGGGCCGCTGGATGAAAGGAATCGAGCAACTTAGCACCACTGAGGATCTGATCAGTTTCATTGACTTTTGGCACCGGATACAAGGGGTTAACCTCTCGGATCAACCGGATGACATTGAATGGAAATGGAACGACAGCAAATCATACACTGCTGCCACTGCTTATGATGCCCAATTCATCGGAACCATTGCGAAGCCTGAGTTGAATGCCCTTTGGAAAGCAAAGGTGGAGGGAAAGATCAAATTCTTTGGTTGGCTTCTATCTCAAAATAGACTGCCAACTGCTGATCGTCTTCGCGCGAGAGGATGTGAACACAACGACACCTGCTCCCTCTGCGACCAAACAATTGAGACTGCCGCTCATCTGATCTGTGAATGCCCATTTGCAAAGGAAGTGTGGCAGAAGATCACCAACATGCTGCCTAACATTCAACTTCAAGCAACCTTGCCGTTCACCTCCATCGCAACCTGGTGGAGAAGTTTTGCCTATGGGCAGCAGAAAAAGGCAGCAGCTGCGCTATACTTTGCCTGGAATATTTGGAATGAGCGAAACCGAAGAATATTTCAAAACCTGTCTTCAACTGCTGATATGGTGGCTTGCTTAGCCAGGTCTGACTTAACATACTTGGACATGGCCAATGTGAGGCCTTAGCTTTGTAAATCTGCTGTATCTCTATCTTTTTTGTCAGCCTTAGGGCTTCAGACTTTTCCCTTGTAAATTCCTGAACTATAATGAAAAGGCAGAGCACCTGCCGTTAGCCCTCAAAAAAAAGATTTGAAGCAAGTTCATCCTTCTTCTTCTTCTTAGAGATTCTGATGAGAATTGTTATGTGTACAAACATAAATTTTGAGATCAATTCTGCTGTGTTATACGCTTTAAAACGAGATCAACCTAAGTGGACATGTTTGTGCCGTTTAAAATTCTGTTATGTGCAAAGAAACAGCAAATACCAGTTTACTGTAACTTTTCTTGTATGAGATTTCAAGCGAGATTGTTCAGTTCGTTCTTCTTTAGCCTTCCAAAACTTCTCAACAAGAGCATGCTGACACTTGACCCATGATGATCTCCAAGACGTGGCATCGATAGTTATTTTTTATACCAATGCATTAGTACAAAGAGCATATACATTACAGAATTATGAAATGTGCTGCGCACGAAATATCTCATCATTTTAGTTTGATTAACTTAACTTAATAATTTTTCTCAATATTCACTAAAGGTTCAAATGCAAAGATTATATTGTTTGCTTACAATTATGGCAAAATTCCATAGTTCAATCGCTTGACTCGTATGACTAGAGAAGCGTTTCCTCCTCCTCTGGCCGCCATACAAGACCCAGAACGTACCTCACTAGCTTGCGCAAGTTTTATAAGCAACAAAGCATTTTTAAGATCCATCGCTCCGCAACAAAACATTTTTAAGATTCAGCGCTCCAGCATCCCGTTTTACTCCTCTTTCGAAGATGGATCACATTTCGTAATTCTAACTGTGTTTTATATTTCGATGAACAGACTCAAGAGAATGAGAATGAGCAGCAAGAGTACATCATTCGCGGTGAGCACTTAACCTATTTCTTTCTTTTCAATATGTTAAACATCAAGCTCACAGCTACATAACAAAGCATGCCTCTGTCTATTTCTTTATCAACCGCCTTCATTTACTCACTGCATCTGTTAGATTCATATTTATATCCTTTCCTACTGATTGGTCTCATGATACTTCTGTTATAAAGTTGTGAATCACACTGCTCTGTTCTACTCTTGCTCGCTCAATGTTTGTTTTCTTTTGTAGTCATTAGCTTCACCATGTCACACAATGGTAATCTGAATTTGATGCTTTCTCTATTTTAAAATCTGCTTTCACCATCTGCTTTATTTTACAACTTCACTTCTCTTATTTTAAAAATTAATCTTTAGTTTATTATATGACACCATGTCTAAAAGCCTGTTTGGATGGCTGCCAAAGACTACCCTTCCAACATTCTCGCCATTCACCACAGCGTGGCCAGATTAAGCAGTGGTAAGGTATATATGGGAGTTTGGGTAACCGATCGACCGATGCAGGCCTCAAGGTCAAGGCTGTAATCCTTCCTGGATTTGACCTCATAAGGAGGAATTATATTTATATATGACAATGATAGGAACAATTCAGACTGCATTTGTGTTTTTCTTCTTCTTCTGTTCATGCTTACCTTGGTGTTCATATGTATTATTATGCTTCTTAATTCGAAGCCTTTTTCTCCTCTTCCTGTGAAAAAAGAAAGAGTGAGGCTATGTCATTCCATACAATATATATAGTTCTTGTATGCCTCCCTATACTACCACACAACCAACCTGCACCTCAATAGTTTTGTTTGCCAAAATTCTGCCGCCCCGTCCTTTTTGTATAGCTGCTTTGGCTTCGCTCCAAACAGCCCCTAACACCCACCCTGCTATCTTATATAACTAGAATTTCCTTTCCCAAACAAATTCTCACATTTACGGCTGTTGCAACCAATACTTAACTTGCTTTCCACCCACTTCTAACTGAATGCAGGAACACCTGGCGGCGTCCAGTACGTTGGTGAGCTTGACGACAACTGTTACTGGGGCAATGAGGTCAAGCTCTATGAGCACCAAGTAGACACTCTCTTTGCTATGTTTTGGCGCAAAAAGCCGGACATCAACTACTACGTCTGCACAATCAACAAGACGTTTGCCAAACCAGGCCAGCGCATGGTATACTCAAATGCACAGCCTATTCAATGTTTACTAACTTCATAATACAGCAAATTGTGTTTCCATACTGTACAACTCCCACTTTTAATTATCTTTTTCACAGAAATGACGCTCATTCATTCTAAACGAGTAACTGTGCTTTTAAATTTATCTTGTCAACACCACTACTAATGCTTTAATGCCATGCACACACTGTATATGAAAATGACAAAATTGCCTTGTCTAAGCCCAATTTTCTTTCATCGCCATTCTTTCCCACTCTCATACTTTGTTATACTCACTGACATTCATTCAACTCACATTTACAATATTACTCTATAGTCGACTATTCAATTACAAGCACATTTACTTTTACTTCTTCATGTTCCTTTACTGCTTCACTGTTTTCATGTGCTTCACCAGCCATTTTACAGAATATACAATGCCCTTTTGTTATGCATTTTACTTACCTTAATAGCTGTAAGTTTGTGATGATATAAGCGGAACTTGCATACAGATTTTCTTATTTATGCTATTGTTCAATCCATGCTTAAGATAAAAAATAATCCTGCTCTGTCATACCACTTAACACTCACCACTTTACTCAACTTACAAATAACAATTATGTTCCCTATCTTACTGTATAGCACATACATCAACACCTGCTCTGTTCTTATTTTTCTCCTGCTACTTTCAAAATTTCTACTTTATCTTTTCTAGCTTACCATTTTTTCATTCGTTTGTTGTCTGTTCACACACTAGGCTGTACATACTCGAATCATCAATTGGACAGCACAAATATTCACTTCTCTTTGCTCTTTCTACTTGAGCATTCAAAATTATCTTCCATGTAAATAACCTGCTTTCTTTTACCAGTATTTTCAGGTTAACTATGCTGAAGAGAACCTGCTCAACTACATTGATCCAAACAATGATACACTCATGGTCAAACTTGCAGATGGCCATTTGCTCGCCGAGTGTCGCATCATGGTAGCAACTGACAAGAGGGCCACTATAACCACCAACTGGTCTGAGTTTCATCGCCGCCGCAACATTCGTGAAGGAAACATCTGTGCATTTCGTTTCAGGATCACTTCAAAGCGCCGCCTGGTTCTCATCGTGCACCGCGTCTAGATGCACAATCGAAGATGCTGCAGCCCCTGTGTCAATATAATCTAATATAATGCACTACTAAGTACTCCTAATTATGCTATATCCTGTCATGACCTATGGTCCTCTTTTGTGCACTCTTATATCATGTTTTTCAAGACCTACTACTTATGTTAAGAGCACTGTTATCAGTCAGGCGTTTTATGTCTAGATCCATAATGGGCTTTCTCTCTACACTGTATATTTCTTTTCCTGCTGCTAAGTTTGTTCAATGAAGATACCATCCCAAACGCTAATTAGAATAAAAAGGAGAGTCCAAGGGGCGAGTATAACAAGGCAACGCCCAGCTCCCCCTCAAGAGGCGCGCGCCCCAACACCTAGTATCCTTTAAAGTAGTGATCCCTTGGTACGATTTTGTTGTGCCTTTGCTCTCGGAAGGAAGCATAAACTTGATGAAAATAAAGGCGAAGTAGGAGAGGGTGATATTCATGCAAAAGAATTTTCAGCATGCCTTTGTGGGGGGAAAGTCATAAGATTTAGAGTGAATTCCATATTTTATCCCTTAGATATGTGTTGGACCCTCGTTTCTGATGTGTGTCCATTACACAAGGTGTGAAGTTACACCTCAGGTCCAAAAATATCTGGTAACTGATCGACAAGAGAAGTCTATACATTGTCATAAATGATGCCCTCCGATCTTTATGTATTTTTTTTACGTATCACCGACGCAAAATGCCGATCATATTTAACATAAACAAGAAAAATGCAAAACTGGGGTAAAACCATGTTAAAAGACTCCAAAATCAGATATTTCAATAGAAGTTCCACTAAATGGGGTAATATGTGTCACAAATGTACAACTACATGATAGAAAGTGGAATTCACTCTAAGATTTATTCACGTACTTTAGACTTTATCAAGCCCACATGGATTTGGAGTTTTCTATGTACTCATGTCTATATGTGTGTGCCATCCATTATTGGAGGGACGGAAGCATAGTTTTAAAAACCGAACCGGGAAGGTTGTCGGTTCGGATTTTTACCGGTCGGACCGCTGGTTCACCGGTTCGACTGCCGGTTTTTTAAGAAATAAAACAATATATGTTGATTAATATATGTGCTAATATAGTGTGGAACAATGGTCAAATAAAATTATATCCATGTAGTGGACAACAAAGTATCACAACCAAGTTGGTTATTGGGCCATGTGCAAGAATTGTGCACTACTCACACGACCTTGGATCGAATCCCACTTTCCCAATTTCTATTAAAACATTTTTCCTGGTTTCTTCGGTTCAATGGCCCAATTTTTTCACCGGTTTCCAGAAAACCGGCTGGTTCGACCGATTTTCTCCGGTCTGATTGCAGAACGGTCTTATTAGCTTAAGAACCGCTGAGGCTGCCGGTTCCAGTTTTTTCCGGTTCGACCGCCTGTCCGGTCCGGTTTTTTAAACTATGGACGGAAGCTTCTGTATGTATCTTCTGATGCATGCCTTTGTGGGTAACAGTCATGTGATACATTCACGTACTTGAGGCTTTATCATGCCCATCTGCGTCTCAACTTTTCTATGTACTCATGCTTATATGTGTGTACGATCCATTGTTGGGGGGATGAAAGCCTCTTTATATATATATCCTCAATGGATTTCATTTGCCTGATTGCATATCAACAAGGCCAGCTAGCAGTCAATCATCTTGCTACAAAAGTGTATTTGCAAGCTTAGGTGAGAGATTGGAGGATACCAATATGCATGCTAGAGACTGAGGCTACTTAGGCCAACCCCTCTTATGCTTGCATAGTCGTTGCCAAAGATGGCCACAAGCACTACCAAGTGACTCAAATGCTTCTCTAAGATGGTCCCGTCCTAGAATTAAATCATACTGAAAGTGTTGAGCTGCTTGGCGAGGGTATGAACCTCTTGTGATGTATTATCCAACACACCTGTACCACCATAAGCGAAGGTCATGCCAGACGAGTCGGAAGTTTTATCTGTTGTGAGCGCATGAGTAGGAGGGGCCTCCTCAAACCAGAACATTGCAAAGTTATCTTCTATTATAATATTAAAACGAAAGAGAAAGTTGCCTCCATGTTCTTGGACATATACCAAAATTATATGGATCATTAACGTTAATGGCAGTGTCTGAGATTTAAAACATATAATTGTTACGCAAAACTTTAGAAAATGAAAATTTATCGAAAATCAAAACAACTTGGAAAGGTTCCTTTAATTGGTAATACAAGCCAATGAAAAACGGAGCCATCTCAAGGATGTCAATAAATAGCGTGCTCTCAGACGTACCCTTCTGGCCTACATATACACCCTCGTTGAACATGGTGTTTTATTGGACATTCTTCAAACGACCCCAACTTTTATCCAGCAGGTCGGCATGACCATGGTAGGTATCCATGCCAGGTTTGAACGACATTCGATACCGTATGCATGTTGCAACACGTCCAGTTATTTATCGGCCTTTTTTGACAGGAAAATTCCCAGAAAATGTAAAACTTGTCGAAAATCCAAGCAACTTGGCATAGTTCCTAGAATTGGGCTTATAAGGCTGTAAACAAATTGGAACCATCTGATGGATGTTGGAAAAAATGTGCTCTCGAACGGAGCTTTCTGACCTACCCAAACGCCCTACGTGGAACATGGTGCTTTTTGTGGACATGCTAGAACTGTCCCCAAATATTTTCAGGAATGTCCATGGTAGGAATCCATGATATATTTGAATGTGTTCCGACACAATATGCATGTTGAGACACGTCCCACCATTCATCAGTCTTTTTTCACCGAGAAATCTACAGAAAATACCAAACTTGTCAAAAACCCAAATAACATGGCATGGTGCTTTGAATTGGTCCTATAAGGCTATGAAAAAAATATTGGGTATTTCAAGGATGTCAAGAAACAACGTGCTATCAGTCGTAGCCTTCTAGCCTTCTCGAACACCCTCCATTCAACATGATCTATTTTTAAACATTCTAGAAATGACCCAAATTTTGGCAAGCAGGTGGGCGTGCTCATGGTAGGCATCAATGCCATGTTTGAATGATTTTCGACATCGTATGCAAGTTGCGACACGTCCGGCCATTTATCGGCCTTTTTCTGACCTACATAACTCCAGAAAATGCAAAATTGGTCGAACACCAAAACGACTTTGCATGGTGCCTTGAATTAATCATACACGCCAACCAAAAAAAATAGGGTCATTTGACAGATGTCGATAAACAACATGTTCTCAAATAGAGCCTCCTGGCCTACCCGAACACCCTATATCAGCATGGTGTTTTTTTCGACATTCTTTCAATGACCCTAACTTTTGCTAGCAGGTGGGCATGCCCATGATAGACATCCATGCCAGGTTTGAATGAAAAATTATTAAAAATTATAATTTACATAGGTATTCAAAACTAATGTTTTAAATTTTTGCCATAAATAACAAATACAAAGGGATTAAATTAAAACGGTTATTTTTTTGTTAAAAAGCATTTCATAAATATTTGAAGGAAAAATAATTTCAAATCATAATTTAAAATAGTTACTTAAAACTATTATTTTGGTACTCCAAACAGTATCATAATTTTTCAAAAGGTTAAAATTAATAATAATGTTCAAACAAGAGCAAAATGAATTAATAAAAAAATAAAAAATAAAATATAAATAGAAAATAAAAAGAGAATAAAAAATATAAACGAAAAATTGCTGCTATTTCGCAAGGCGAGCGTTGGAGTGATACGTTTGGCTGGCCCAATTATGCAGATAGTGTAGGAACTGCCCCATCCAGTTTTTTATTTTTCCTTTACTAGTTTTACAATATTATTATATTTTATTCTTTTCTTATTCATTTTACTTCTTTCCTTTTCTTTTTTCATTTCATTTTTCTTTTTCATTATTTTCCATTTTTGTCTCATTTGTTCTCAATTTTTTCTTTTAATTGTTTTTCATGATTTTCAAAATATTTGGAAATATAAAGTTTTTTCACGGTTTTGAAAAGTTGTTCATAATTTTAAAAGTATTTTTTTTTCATATTTTCTTTGTAAATTGAAAAAATGCACCGGATTTTCAAAATATGTTCTTGTTCTCAAAGAATTGTTTAGAATGTTAAAAAATGGATAAGTTTTCAATTTTTTCTCAACACTTAAAAATATATGCGTTGTCAGATTAGTTTTTTTTCAAAAATGTACAAGAATGTGAGAAAATATTCATCTTTTCTGAAAACTGTTCAGAATGTTAAAAATGTTGCTGTTTTCAAAGTTTTCTCAAAAATCCAACATGTTAGGGATTTCACAATTTGGATGGGGCAAAGTTTGTTCTCTAAGAAACTGCTCTCTTGTTCCAGATAGCCTCTAATTTGGATGGGGCAAAGTTTGTAGCGATACTATTGGACTTGTTTGTTGATATATTTAATTGATAATAACATTAATTCATGTTGTTACCCTCTTTCTAACAGCAGTTTAGCGGTCCTTGTTTGTATTGGTTCTCTCCTTCTATTGCAATGAATAGCTGAGCCGTCAGCATTTTGAAAAAAATATATATTAATTTTTCTGGACTGCTTGTGCGTGCGTGCGTGTGTGCGTGCGTGCGTGCGTGTGTGTGTGTGTGTGTGTGTGTGTGTTATTGTTGTACTAGTTGTAGTCAGGGAATTTCATAACAGACTATATAATTTGGCATGTCGATTCAGAAGTTTTCAAAAGATTACATTTCTAGAAGCATGAACTTACCATTCTCGACATGCAATTACTTGCGGCTAGCTACAACTACTAAACAAATCCAACAAAGTTCCACACTACAGCTAAGCAACATTAATCAGCAAAAAATAGCTACAAGCGATGCCAAGCATATCGCCATGTTTTCTACTATGGATGTCTCCTTTTCTTCTGTGGCTGTAGTCAGGGCCGGCCTGATGATGGTCCCTTGATTCGAACGGCTCATCTCAATCTGCGCCCAATTTCTTAAATGGTGCTTTTTATGAGAGGTTTTGCTATGGTTTTTGAGTATCGCACGTGGCCAGCCTAATGCTAAAGATGGACAAATTGGAGAGTTCTTGTTCTGGTTTTCTCACATCTCTCAGATTGAAATCAATATTTTCTTGAGAAAATCTTTGTACTCCATGGACCTAACTGTTTGATACGCAAGAGAGTGAACTAGTCGTTCCTCTTGCATGTGCGTACCTTATATGGAGCTACATGAACTTCCAACCACAACAAATTTTTCCTTTCTATTTGTACCGTATTATCACATCTTTTTTTAAATTGTATCGTGTATTATACAATATTCTCTTAGAACCATAGGACCGTCTAGGCTAGGGTTTCGGAGTAGATCGAACTATCTGTGGTTTGTCTATGCATTTGTCTATGATCTGTTTGTGTGTGTACCTCAGCCTTCTGGCCATCGCTGGTTCATCGGTGAAGGTCTGCGCACGGGCAGTGACGGTCGGTGTACAGGTCGGCGGTGAAGTGGCTGGTGATGGCAGAGAGTAGTGGTGGTGGGTTTCCCATCGCTTCATCGCCTCCCTCTCGATCGGACTAGGGTTAGGAGTGGGGAACAGTGGCGGCGGCGAACCTCGTACCTTGTGTCGTGGTCCCCACCTCCTCTATATGGCACTGCGCGACAGGGGCCCACCAGCCTTGCTTGGGCTGGACGCCCCCGATCAGGGCGTGGGTCAAGGGCCCCATGAGCCATTGGGCCCATTGGTGGAGAGATAAATATTACATTCTCCCTCTTGATCTCATCATATACTTTTGACTTTATACTTTGAAATAACTCTTTTCAAAGTACTCGTTCCATCACAGATTTGCATGTAGAGCATGTCTCATCATCACGGTTAATCCCCGATAGAATCAACACCTACAACACACTCCTCTGTTTTGAAACAGATTCTTTAAACTTGGGCTTTTTTATTGTCCAGAAATCTTAGACTATACTATAAAACCCATGTCGACTGTGTGTTCTCCAAACACACAGGGCGGTAAGTCTTTAATAAGCAGATCTGCAAACACTTGTTTGTTGCTTTTATGCTACAAGCATTTCTACATAATTCCGGACTTTCTCCTTTACAACGCATAACTCTGTGTCAGTGTGTTTGGCATCAACACTTGAGTCGTTGTCATAGGAGCGAAAAACTTAAAATGGTTATCGCTGTTGTCAACCATTATCAACTCCGGGTATAGGTCTTCTTAACCATTTTGCCTGTCCCTCAGCCTCATATCAAGCTATAACATGTTTTTGCATCATGTTGATGATAATTGTTTCATTCTTTGGAGCTTTTCCACACAAAAACTCCAAATGCGAAAGTTAGCGACAATTGTGGATTTCGCTATACATTTCACAAGTCCTGTCTTTGTACTCACAATCTCTTGAGAGCACTTATTTCTTTCAGCATGAGGCCGATATCTTTAACTCCATTCCAGTGATATATGGACTGGACATTGCCAAAACAACCCGGATACGTGAACTGTGTAATATATTGAGCTTCCAACAGCTGAAGCATATGGCACCATATCCATTTTCAATCTTTTCTAATCAACTTTTGGAACACCAAAGTTTCTAGTTCCATTACCCTTGACTATAAGAACATGCATAGGTTTTCTCGCATGCATACTTTAGAGACCTTTCTTAACATGTTCATGTGACATTCCTAATACCCCCTTTTATTCTTTTATTGGTGAATATCGATAATTATAACGAGAGACACTCTACCAAGGACATTCTTTTGAACTTTGAGGACAAGAACTTCTTTTCTCCTCCTGCAGTAGATTGACATGACCACTAGCAAGTTGGACTTCATCCACATGCACATGATTAGAATGAATTTCCTATCCTATAACTTTGCATGAATACAATTTTCCTCTCATTTTCTTTAACCCAAAATAACATGTGATTCTTCTAACTTTAAATGCCACTGTCTAGAGACTTGCTCTAGTCCATAAAAGACTTCTTGAAGCAGTATCCCTTGTGTTCTTTACTTTCATCTGATGTAACTCAGATCATGATGCCGATCATGATGTGCCACTAACGCTCATTGTAATCTATTCATTCTCTTTGCATAAAATCTTTCGATTTATGTTGCGCTTTACACCTTTACATATTTCCTTTGGAGTCACATTGACTTGTAGACCCTTTACAACCTACTGTTTTGGCTCCATTGGAAATTACTTATGAGTCCCAAACATCGTCGTGATTCACCAATTTTATTTCATCTCACATAGTCTCTTATTATTTAGACAAAACAAACACTTCTCAAAGCTCGATTGAGCGCTTTAAATGAGGTGTGGGATCAACCTCCATTTGAATTTCACTAACATAGACTTTATAGTAATCAGAAGTATCTGATTTCTCATCCTTAAGACCATCTGTGTCTCAGGTATTGGCACTTCTTTCATATGGGGATGTTGTTTCTCTGTCATTGCCAAGAGGCAAATTAATTGTTTAGTCTTTCATTTCCAAGAGGCAATAGGTTTTACAGGGACCTTTATCACAAGATCCGTGTTTACTCATTCCTCCTTTATAGAGCTAACAACAGGTGTTGTATAGTTCATACAACATGCTCCCCCAGATACAATATATTCGAGTCTTAGGTATTTTCATACCATGCCCCCCCCCCCAGATTCCTCCATCTTCACTAGAATTGGGGTATCTTTGAACTTTATTATTTGGATTTATTCTATTAACACTTTCTTTTTTATGACACTTTAAGCACCATCTTAGTATTCCTTAGTCTTCTTTCGAAACTGCAAAAGATCCAGGAATACAACTATTTCTTTTCTTTAGGGGTATTATTATGACCGGCGTACTCCCCAGACGATCACATTCTTCATTAATGGATCACTTTAGATGCATAATGTGCATCACATTATCTAAAGTATAGGGGAGTTTCATCATTCTTAATTTATTTTATATTTCTTTCTCCCCCTCGAAATGTGGCAAGAACTTTTCTGCCACAATTTCAAAAACCATTCATAACTCTTGTTAATTGATGAAACTTTGATTATCTATTTCATTCGTCTGACTACTTCGTATGAAATGAAGTTGTATGTTAACTATTATGGGAGTACTTTTTCCTCATTCCATTTCAGAAACTCAACAGAGTTGTTTATCACTAGGACTTTTGCAAGTCACACTTGCATATCATTCTTCTCTTTAGGTTCGTCTGTAACTTTTATTCTCTTTGGATTTATTGAGTGCTTAATGATCGTTACACGTAAGGTGTACGGTCGATACTAGGAAAGCATAATAGCTACTCCATAGTTTTGTCCCAGAGTGGGACACATTAAAAGCACATGAGTTATCATATCTTTCTCCTATCATACAGGATATGTCCTTTGCCAAAATTTTGCCTCCATACGGGTTACGCAGGTATTTTCCCAGAATTTTCCTACCATGCGGGTTTTATCATAATCATCTTTTCCCTCCATGCGGGTAATTCCCGATAAGGCGCATAAATGCCGGAATTGGCTCTTTTGACTGCATATTGAACCATCAAATTCAGAAATAAATCTGAATGCTCTTTGACACACATGCTTGATCCGATGTTGGTTAAATTAAACACACATTTTGCTTGTTTCATCTCAAATCATGTTGACTGAAAAATCTTCTTCATAGAGAGTACATGAAAGACATTCATCAACCAAGACTCTCAATGATCTATCTCTTTTCTCTTGAAGCCATTCTTCAGAGAGAACATACTCCCTCACGTTATGACCTTTCTAGGTCATCTTTTGGTCACAAGTACCTAGCCATTCGCTTTCACGAGTGAAAGCATGGAAAACTTTTAGTCTCAGAAAAATTAGCCAATAATCAACAATAATGAGCATAAAAATAACCCCATGTTGGTCTGGTTAAAAAATATGCACATTAAACTTTTAAAACTTTCTTTTATATTCTAAATCACCGTTGGGCAGAATTAGAATAAAACATCATCCTTCTACATTAATTCCATATCACCGTTGGGCGGAAATGAAAATAATGCATATAACTCATAAACAATGTGATGATAGTATGAACTTTCTTTCATAGTATGTCTATTAAACAAGTTTGGTAAGAAATAACTGAAAGGATCGATATAGTTGACTAGAGGGGGGAGGGTGAATAGGCAACTAACAATTTTTAGCTTTTCTTTACCAAATTAAACTTTGCATCAAAGTAGGTTGTCTAGATATGCAACTAGGTGAGCAACCTATATGATGCAACAACAACAAGCACACAAGCAAGCAAGGGATACAACACAAATAAGCTTGCACAAGTAAAGGCACGAGATAACCAAGAGTGGAGCCGGTGAAGACGAGGATGTGTTACCGAAGTTCCTTCCTTTTGAGGGGAAGTACGTCCCCGTTGGAGCGGGGTGGAGGCACAATGCTCCCCAAGAATCCACTAGGGCCACCGTATTCTCCTCACGCCCTCACACAATGTGAGATGCCGTGATTCCACTATTGGTGCCCTTGAAGGCAGCGAGTGGACCTTTACAAACAAGGTTGGGGCAATCTCCACAACTTAACTGGAGGCTCCCAATGACACCACGAAGCTTCACCACAATGGACTATGGCTCCGCGGTGACCTCAACCGTCTAGGGTGCTCAAACACCCAAGAGTAACAAGATCCACTAGAGATTAGTGTGGGGAATCAAATTTCTCTTGGTGGAAGTGTAGATCTGGGCCTTCTCAACCAATCCCGAGCAAATAAACAAGTTTGATTGGCTAGGGAGAGAGATCGAGCGAAAATGGAGCTTGGAGCAACAATGGAGCTTTTGGGGGAAGAGGTAGATCAACTTTGGAGAAGAAGACCTCCTTTTATAGAGGGGGAACAATCCAACCATTACCCCCCAAAACAGCCCCGCAGAGGGCGGTACTACCGCTGGGACCTGCGGTACTACCTCTCCCCCTCGCGGTACTGGGAGGGCTAGCGTATGACCAGGAATCGGACCCAGTGTGGTACTGCCGCGGTGGTAGGGCGGTACTACCGCTTCTACTGCCGCTGCATAGTGTCGCACAATCCGACACAAGAGGTGATCCCCTCGAGTCGACGCGCTAGGAGCCCGGTACCGCAGCGGTACTACGGCTGAGGACCCACAGGCGATACTACCGCTGTAGAGCGGTACTGCCGCCTGTGGCTCTTGAGCGGTACTACCGCTGGGCACTGCGGTACTACCGCTGGGACCAAATCACACTCATAGAAAGGGAAGGAAACCTCCATCGAAGCGGGAAGGCTCAGTGGGTACGAAAAGGATGTGTACGTGTTGATCCACCCTAGCCTTACCAAAGCGGACCCCTTCTTGATAGTACGGTGACTCCTACGAAACAAGTCCACCAAAACAGAAACGAAAGAGCTACACCGTCTTGATTAAAACTCCAAGGGGAAGGTATCATCTCGTGCCAAAGGATGAATCTCTGAAATGCTCAAGGCACACGATTAGTCCGCAAACGTGTTGCCATCAATCACCAAAACTACATCGAGAGAAATATGCCTTAACAATCTCCTCCTTTTTGGTGGATTGATGACAACCAGGGATTTGCACAAAGATAGGACATGAAAGTAAAGGTAACCTTAGAACTACAAAATATAGACGGGCTCCCCCTGAATGTGTGCACCTAATTAGTGGTGCCTTTGGAATGCAAGGCACACACATTGGGATTAACACTCCCCCTATATTTTATAGTCCAACAACTTAAGCGGAAGGGTACGTGTGAGCAAGATATATAGCAGGATAAGCGTGCAACTCACAAATTACCAAAGTACTTGATAGACATAGATAAAGATAAAAAAGGTAGCATATGTCTCACACCATATGAACTGGAACTAGGTCTCACAAGAACAAACCAAAAACGACAAGAGAAAAGACACAACTCGGCAACGACACAACAAACCACAAAGACACACTTGCAACTCGGCAACGACGACATAAATCCATAGACTCTCTCCCCCTTTGGCATCGAGACACCAAAAAGGCAAAGAGCGTTGCAACGGCTCCAGGTGATAGGAAACTGAGGATCTCGAACATCACATCCCAGTGGGATCGTCTGCACCGCCGTCATCGGTAGGAAACTTCTCGGTGTCTGAATCGGTCCACGAGCAGTGCTGCTGAACCCACTCCTCCTCATTAGTGATCCTTCCCTCAGATCCGTTGTTAACAGTAGCACCCAACTGACGCATGAGCTCCTTGTGACGGCTGCGGGCCTTCTTCTCAGAGACATGAGACATGTATTGTCCATGAGACTCCATGCAGAAAAGTTTCTTCATCTTGCGCTTAATCTTCTTCGCCCAAGAGGGCTCCACTCCGGAGGGCTCATAGTCCTCATCATTATCGGCCTCAGCCTCGCCCTTGGTCTCCATGTTAGCAGCAGTAGATGGACCCCCAGATTTAGGATCTGGGGTGCCCCAATTGTCCTTCTTCCTCAGACGCTTGATCTCATGAGAAACCAATTATCCAGTTTCCAGCATAACCCTGGGATAGACATGTGCCCAGGCCTTCTCAATGAGCAACATAATAAAGGACCATAGATCAGGCACTTGCGCTCAGAAACGATAGGAAAAAGTTCAGACCACATGACATGGGAAATGTCCAGGGACTCGCCAGTGTTTTCTTCCTTCTCATGCTGGCAGAAGAGAAGCATGTCCACGAGATAGGAGTGGACCATATCCAGATTCCCGATACGAGGGAAGAGAGTCTCGCGGAAAACGCGATGAAGGATGTCCAGAAAGGCAGTCAACTCATAGGTCTCCTTCTCAGTCATGGGGTGAATCTTCACAGTACAGTAGGGCTAGAGGGCTTGCTTGTGAGTGGAGGTTGCATTGCGGTGAGGGCGGAAGCCGACTGGAGTCTCAAGCCAGTGATCTTCCACCCCAAGTAACTCCATGAAGGCCTTCCACTTGAAAGAAAGCAACTTGCTATTTGTCATCCAAGTCAGAGTCCTTTCTTCATCAGTTCCAAGATGGACAGTGGCATAGAATTGAGCCACCAAATCTGCATCGAAGTCCTTGTTGAACTGCATGATTCTGAGAATGTTCAGCCGAGAGCACATCTGAAGGGCTTCGCCAAAGTACTCAGGGTCCTTTTCCATAGCATCCATGTCGATGGAACGCACATCAACATAGAGATTCTTCTTAGCCTTGATCACATCAAAGAAGATGGCAAACTGAAAGTGGTTCCAGAACGGGCGGTTGACCAAAGTGGGTTCTTGGTCTTCCGCATAGGGGTTGCGGCGACGCCTTTCCCAGAATTCCTTGGCAGTCATCTCAGTCACAGTCTTGCCCCTCGGCTTCGGCTTGTTGGCAGGCTTATTCTTGAGTTGAGGCAGAGGTGGAGAACTTGAGGAAGCACCCCCTGTCTCAGAGGTGCAGTAGCGCTTTGACGTTGAACATCCAGGGTTGACACGGCGGACTTGTTGCTTAGGATGTTCATCACCTGGAACCAAACACACGAGCAGAAGAAACAACACGAAAGAAAGAGCATAAGCCTCCAAACAAAACAACATGGATCAAGACGTGGTAGGATAATGATGGAATTGAGCATCCAGTGGTAGTACCGCGACCCAACAACGGCAGTACCGCTCGAGCGGTAGTACCGTGCCAGATGAGCGGTAGTACCGCTCTAGACGGGGAAGGGCGGTTCCCTACTGCCGTGGACAGATCCAGCACTACCAGTGATGCCAAATTCAAAAATAATCCTACCAAACATCAATCCAAAGGGTCTAGATGCCATCTCCATCCTACTCAAGCCTCGACTTAGCCAAAAATTGAGAAAAGCAATGCCTATTGCCCCTAACAACTTGATGTGAGATCTAGGCAAAGAGAGAACAAGAACGGGAGTAATACCGACATCCATGGCAAGAGGACGCGGTGGGGATCGACTCCATCGGAGGAACTAGAGAAGGACGACACGTCGACGGCGGCCGGCCGAAGCCCTACAGCAGCGAGACGACACTGGAGAGACCAAAAGCACGAGTGGGTGGAGCGGGTGGGTATCGGGGAGAAAGGCAACTTCCCCTGCCCCAACATAACCCCCCATCGCCCGCCCCGTAGTGGTAGTGCCACTGGGATGGGCGGTAGTACCGCTTGATGAACATCAGCGGTAGTACCGCGCTCCACCAGCGGTAGTACCGCTCGGCCACAAAAAAAGACAGGCCCAAATGGCTTAGCTCAAGAAGAAAACGACTAGAAAATAGAGCAAACACACAAGCAAAGCGAACAAAGGAAGACGAGAACCACACCCCTCTCCAAGAGAGGGCGGTGGCCGAGGCCACCTATGTTTGAGTCCGGAGGTATGGCGTCGCGAAGATTTTAACCTTGTGCCCATGACCAAAACTCATCTTTGAAGCACAAGTACCATAAAAATGGCTAATGTGAAAGAGTTTGATTAGTTTATGCATAATGGGGGGATGGAAAGTTCATTGAGAGAACAACACTCCCCCTATGTCCATGCCTACACCTAGACAAAAGATCATGATGATTATGGTGGGGTGTGCAAGGGTTCAAACCACATTGCTCGAATTAATGATATTTAGCTCATGCCTTAACTCGTGAAATCTTGCTTCATCCAAGGGCTTCGTGAAAATATCTACAAGGTTATCATGAGTGTTGACATACATGAGCTTGCTCTCCCTTCGCCTATTGTGACCCCGGATGAAGTGATACTGAATCTCAATATGCTTCGTTTTGAAGTGTTGCACCTGGTTGAGAGAGATCTTGATGGCACTTTCATTGTCACACCAAAGAGGCACTTCGTTACAAGTGACACCGTAATCCTTTAAAGTTTGCCTCATCCATAGGAGTTGAGAAGAACAACTATCAGCAGCCACATACTCTGCTTCGGTGGACGAGAGAGATACACAACTTTGCTTCTTAGATGACCAACTCACTAAAGAGCAACCAAGTAATTGGCACCCTCCGGAGGTGGACTTCCTATCCACTTTGTCTCCCGCCCAATCTGAATCCGTGTAGCCCAAAAGATCAAAGTTGGCTCCTCTTGGGTACCATAAGCCAAAATTTGGGGTATGAGCCAAATATCAAAAGACTCGCTTGACCGCCATAAAGTGGCTTTCCTTAGGTGCGGCTTGAAACCATGCACAAATTCCCACACTCAACATGATATCCGGTCTAGATGCACAAAGGTAAAGCAAGGATCCAATCGTGGAGCGATATACCTTTTGATCCACCGCTTTACCATTGGGATCAATGTCAAGTTGGCATTTGACGGGCATTGGAGTGGAGTCCGGCTTGACATCACTTAGCTTGAATCTCTTGAGCATGGCTTGAGTGTATTTGGCTTGGTTGATGAAGGTTCCTTCTCTTCTTTGCTTGATTTCAAACCTGAGAAAGAATTTCAACTCTCCCATCATAAACATCTTGAACTTTGGGGTCATGAGAGCAGAAAATTCTTCATTGAAAGCTTTGTTAGGGGAACAAAAAATAATATCATCAACATATAGTTGGCACACAAACAACTCCCCTTTGACCTTCTTAGTAAAAAGAGTGGGGTCGATTTTCCCGATTTCGAACCCACAATCTTGTAACAACTCCGTAAGATGCTCATACCACGCACGTGGGGCTTGTTTAAGGCCATAGAGCGCCTTGTGGAGTTGGTACACATGATCGGGGAAATAGGGATCTTCAAACCAGGGGGGTTGTTTGACATACACCAACTCATTAATGGGACCATTAATAAAAGCACTCTTCACATCCATTTGTTGCAACGTGAAATTATGATGAGAAGTATAAGCAATCAAGAAATGAATAGATTCAAGGCGAGCAACGGGAGCAAAGGTTTCACCGTAGTCGATACCCTCGACTTGGGTGTAGCCTTGTGCCACCAAACGGGCCTTGTTGCAAACAATGATCCCATGAGCATCTTGCTTGTTCTTGAATACCCACTTGGTTCCAATGACATAATGATTCCCGGTTGGCCTTGGCACTAATTTCCACACTTGGTTATGCTCGAAGTTGTTGAGTTCTTCATGCATAGCAATGAGCCAATCTGGGTCCTTGAGTGCCTCATAAACCTTTTGGGGTTCGACACAAGAAAGAAACGCATGATGTTCACAATAGTTTGCTAATTGTCTACGAGCGCTTACCCCCTTTCTTAGGCTTCCAACCACATTCTCCATAAGATGACCTTTGGTGGTGAGCTTGGAAGCGATCTTCGCAGCACGATGCTCTAATTACTCCTCCGATGTTAAAAGAGGAGGGGTAAATTGATCATCTTGAGCGCAGTCTTGAGCTTGTTCTTGATCTTGAGCTTGCTCTTAATCTTGAACTTGCTCGAAGGGGAGAACTTGACCTTGGGCATCATTTCGTGGTTCACCACCATCTTGAGGTTGATCTTGCCCTTGATCTTGTTCAAGAGGTTGATGGCCTTCACTTTGTTCTTCAGAAGCGTGTGGGTTTTGGGTTGGTGATGGCTCCACTTGAGTGGAGCATTGTCCTTCTTCTTCGGCCACAAGGGGTTCCTCAATTGGTAGGATATTACCAACACCCATTCTTCTTATGGCTTGGGGAGGAATTTCATCACCTAAATCACAAGTACCACTTTGCTCCACTTGGAAGCCGTTATTCTCGTCAAAATCCATGTTACACATCTCCTCATTGAGTCCGATGGACTTGTTGAGGACACGGTAAGCACAAGAGTTTGTAGCATAACCAACAAATATGCCCTCATAAGCTCTAGCCTCAAATTTAGAAAAACGAACACCTTTCTTGAGAATGAAACACTTACACCCGAACAACCGGAAGTACTTGAGGTTGGGCTTGTTACCGGTAAGTATTTCATAAGGAGTCTTGTTGAAGCCTTTGCGGAGATAGAGCCGATTGGATGCCTGACATGCTGTGTTGATGGCTTTGGCCCAAAAGTTGTATGGAGACTTGAACTCCGCCATCATGGTCCTTGCCGCATCCATCAACATCCGGTTCTTCCTCTCTGCGACACCATTTTGTTGAGGGGTATATGGTGTAGAATATTGATGCTTGATCCCCTCATCACTAAGAAACTCATCCAAGGTGTAGTTCTTGAACTCGGTGCCGTTGTCACTCCTTATTGTCAAGATCTTTGCATCATGTTGACGTTGAGCTTCATTTGCAAAGTCGATGATGGTTTGTTGAGCCTCACTCTTCCTCTTGAAGAAATATACCCAAGTGTATCTTGAATAATCATCCACAATCACCAAGCAATACTTTCTACCTCCAAGACTATCAAAGGATGGAGGCCCAAAGAGATCCATGTGAAGGAGCTCCAAGGGTCTCTTCGAGTAGATGATAGTCGTGGGAGGGTGAGTGTCGGTGTCAAAACCGGCGGATCTCGGGTAGGGGGTCCCGATCTGTGCGTCTTAGGCGGATGGTAACAGGAGACGAGGGACACGATGTTTTTACCAAGGTTCGGGCCCTCTTGATGGAGGTAAAACCCTATGTCCTGCTTGATTAATATTGATGATGTGGGTTACAAGAGTAGATCTACCACGAGATCAAGGAGGCTAAACCCTAGAAGCTAGCCTATGGTATGATTGTTGTCCGTCCTATGGACTAAGGCCATCCGGTTTATATAGACACCGGAGAGGGCTAGGGTTACACAAAGTCGGTTACAAAGGTAGGAGATCTACATATCCGTATCGCCAAGCTTGCCTTCCACGCCAAGGAAAGTCCCATCCGGACACGGGACGAAGTCTTCAATCTTTTATCTTCATAGTCTTGGAGTCCGGCCGATGATGATAGTTCGGCTATCCGGACACCCCCTAGTCTGGAACTCCCTCAGTAGCCCCTGAACCAGGCTTCAATGACGACGAGTCCGGCGCGCATATTGTCTTCGGCATTGCAAGGCGGGTTCCTCCTCCGAATAATTTATAGAAGATTGTGAACACCAGGATAGTGTCCGGCTCTGCAAAAATAAATTCCACATACCACCGTAGAGAGAATAATATTACACAAGATCAATCTGCTGATGTATTCTGTGGCGCGACGTCACACCACTTCCCAGCCTTTACTCGAATTGTTTTTATTGTTCCACCTCGGCGCGTTTAGCGAGGCGGTTTCCTTGGCACGTCTTGTCGAAGCAGAGATCATGCTCCCCTTATTCTGGGATTCCCATCAATACGGATGTGGGTAACCCAACCGCGCCCGTTGCCACGCCCCCTCCATCGAAGGCGGGTTCCAAACGGTCACGGGGACGGCTCTTGGTATTCTTCCTCTTTATAATGAGACCAAGGCCCGTTCTTTTTATTCAATCCTCTATCGAATCCGCCCCTCTCCCTGAGTTCCAACACCCAGGGCTTCGAATTCAGGTACCTTCGATCTTCGACAATGTCCGGTCCTGATCTACGAGGCCGGTGGATGCCCTCCTCCGTCACGGAGGAGGACGTGCTAAAGCTGAGAGACGCCATGTATCTAACCTACGAGATTTCACATAGGCTGCCTGCCCAAGGGCAAGTTATCCCAACTCCCGAGCCTGGCGAGATCGTCGTGTTCGTGTCTCACTTCCGTCGGGGTTTAGGCTTCCCGACGGATCCCTTCACGAGGGGCTCATGTTTTACTATGGGCTGGAATTCCACGACCTGGCTCTAGAGTCCATCCTCCATATCTCATCATTCATTGTCGTCTGTGAGGCCTTCCTTCGCACTACCCCTCACTTCGGCTTATGGCTCAAAACCTTCAACGTGGAGCCGAAGATGATTGAGGGGCGTCAGGCAGAGTGCTGAGGGGTGGTTATAAGCAAGAGGGCCGAAGCTCCATGGCCCAAGGGCTCTTTCCAAGAGGAGCTCGGCTTGTGGCAACAGGAGTGGTTTTATATCACCGCTCCCCGGGGCAGCAGGCAGAAGCCGCCGCCCGTCTTTCGCTCGGGCCCTCCACAGCAGCTGACGTCATGGGTCAACAAGGGGCGGGACTGGGGGCCGCCCAAAGACGTCCCCTGTTGCAGGACCGGATTTGAGGCCTCCAAGAAAGGGAGATCAATCTGGTCGCAGTGGTGCAGGTCATGTTGATCCGGCGCCTACTGCCCTGCAAACGTCGCCCCCTCCGCCTGTGGGAATTTAATCCGGAGGGGCCACGAGCTCTTCAACACTTCATGGCTTTGACTCCCATGGAGATGTATAAATTGTTCTTCGGATTGCAAGAGACGCATTCGGAATTGACCGAGGACGCTGGCCTAAGCTGCAATCGCCCGGATACTCAAGTAAGTAGCCCTGTGTCCGGACACACCGTCCATTCATTTATCGTGAGCTTGCTTTTTAACCAGCTATCCTGGCCAGGAGTGGATAGCGTAAGCAAAACTGATACGGTGTCCGGCCCCCCTCCCTGAGACCACGCAGGATCCCGTGTTAATCAAAATGTTGGAGGTTGCACCTTCGAATGAGGGCGAAGGGGGGCACGGGGAAACTGTCACCTCTGCCAAGGAGGCGTTTAGTAAGGGAGGAATCGAGAGTCCCTCCTTCCAGGGGGAGAAGAGGAACGCTTCCGAAGACCCAGAGGCCAAGGCCTCAAAGCGGGGAAAGAAATCTGTACCGGAAGGTCCTGCGCCCGAAAGCGCCCTGGCCGTACTGCCTCCTCGGAGGAATCAGCCCTCTAACGAGCCGTAAGTGAAAAGGGGGATTTTATAATTATCAGACACCCCTGCTTAATGTCTAAAGGTAACGAAATTTTTACCTTGTAGTTCGGATCTCAGCTCATCTTCGGGAGACCTTCGTCCGGAGATGATGGAAAGCAAAACGCCTTCATCTGCCACCCCATCGTGCGGGGCGGACGACCCTGAGGTGTCGTCGCGGAGGGTATCCCCGAGTCCGGCGGGACAGGAGAGTCTGGCGCCCATTGGAGTACGGCCGGTGGAGCTGCGGGATTTTCTTAAGAGGGCGTCCATCTCAGAAGATCACCGCACATTAATGGGTGATGTGATTGAGAGGATCTCGTCCGCCAAAACCGGGTTGTATGAGGCTGTCGGAAGTTTACTGACGGGATTTGAGGTACGCAAAAAATGACATACCCGTTGACAGTTTTGCACATGAAGTGCTCCCTGTATAGATAGTAGCCCCCGAGACTTGGTATGCTGTCGAAAACGATAGCGTGCCTAGGATCGTAATCTCAGTTATTAACTGTCGCCTTTCCCATGCAGGTGGCGGAACGTTCGGTGGCCAGCGGGACTGATGAATTTGCCGAGCTGAAGAAGCAACTCGACGCTGCAGATGCGGACATCTCGCTGGTCAATAGACGACTTGATGAGTCACAAGGTATGTGGTTGCCCCGCGGTTGGTTTATAAGGGAGCTGACGCCCATTCCTTACAAATTGTATGCTTCATATGGTGCTGCTGCTGTGGAAGACCTTCGAGCCAAACTTGCTCGGGCCAAGGAGCAAGCCAGAAAAAGCGAGGCGGCTGCCTTGAAGGCAGCGGAAGGGCTAGAAGCCGAGAAGGCTGCTCACTGCCGAAGCAGGGAGGAGATGGCTGGAATGGCCATGAATTTAAGAGTTGCTACCGACCGCCTGGAGGTTCTTGAAGGAGAACACCGAGCGGAGCAAGAGGACCTGAAGAAGGCCGATGCCGAGGCCAAGGATGCCCGTGGTGCGATGCGGGCTATGAAGGAGGAACTGCATCAGGTCGGAGACATTGTGGCTGGAAAGCCCTTTATGCTGCGTAGGAAGTTCACGGATCCGAAGTATGCTCAGCTGGGCCGATTGTACGGTGCGGAGGATCCTTATCTGGACTTGGCGGCAAGTGCGGCTGACGCAGTCGTGCACTTTCGAAGCCAGGAGGATCATGAAATGGAAGAGCTTTTCTGGTCTCAATTCCATAGTCTGGAGCGTCCACTTCCGTTGAGTGATCGGCTGGTTGAGTGGGCTGAGCTGAATAGATTGTCCGGACTGGCCATGACGGATGTGGTCACTCATCTGTGGCCGAAAAGGCCCAAGCCGAAGAGTTATTTTGGCTTGTTGCAGCAATTCCTTGGGGCAGTGCCGCATATTAAGGCGATGAAGCGGTCGACATGCATAGAAGGTGCGTGGATGGCTCTCGCCCGTGGTAAAACATACTGGGCGGAGATGGATGCCACCGCTGTTGCATCCCGGGGTTCGGACAAAAGCCGATTCCCCACCGAGCATTACTTTGAGGAAGTCCTGCAGGGTGCTCGTATAATAGAGTCGCAGTGCTCGAAAGATGTTATGTTTGAATGACATGTATGATTTCTAAGATCATGTTTATAATGCAATGACTTTTTATACTTGTGTGTTCAAGTATTGAACTATCTCCTGTGCGGCCGTATATGTATGTATAATTTGAAAGATGGCAGTCTTTAGCTTCAGCCCCCACGCACATGGTGCGGGGGTGTTTGCAAAAAAGAAAAATGCTTTTTCACACTTAATCCAACGTCTTGGTCCTTTTAAGGAGGTGATAGCATAGCAAACTAGGCAACCGGACTATAATGCTTTATCACTTTCACTTAGCCATAGGAGCTCGAATGTGGGGCTACTATATAGCCCCTGATGGCACCGCGCTTCTCCGAACTCGGGGCGCGTATGTGCCTGACCGGGAAGCGGTCCTTTGTCAAAGCGGAGGAATTCTAAACATTCCAATGGTCGATCGAGTGGTTGACCAGTCTCTCGCTATATCATGACAGTCAGTTTTCGGCTTTCTCTACTGAGGTGCTCTCCCGGCCGAACTGGGGCACAATCGCAGTAGTTCTCCTGGTGCCGCGTTAGCCGATGATACGGAACGTAAGGCAGCAAAACACAGGAGTCGGGCAAACCCAACATTTGACCAAAGACATGATTCGGAGCTAATGCATATAAGGCCTAACTCGAGACGCCAAACACTCCCTGAGGTGTTCGGTCTTTATGATATCGGGCAGAATAAAGCCCTAAGCCCCTAGTGTCCAGGTACAGGCGGGAACTTCTGACGCGGCCGATGCCAAAATGCCAGCCTCCTCCTCGGCTCTGGTAGGAAACCGGGGGATGTGTATCAACAAGAGACAGTGAGAAAGGTTTACGCAGGGTCTTAATCTGAAAAGAATCCTTGCAACGGGTCCCTACTGCACGTCTGCGCCTGTGTCTCCGTTGTGATGTATCCTGGATGGGTGTAGCACATGCTTCATCTATAAAAGAGAAGGACTTAGTTTCTAAGAAATGTCGTGCAAAAAGTGTATCAAAATAAAGTATAATTTGGAAGATGAAGAAAGTTGAGCTTTATTGGATTTAATCATTTATGCGTGCGGCCCCTTAAAAAAAGGGGTATGCGGCTGGGAAGCCCCTTCTTAAGTTATGCCGGACTCGTCTAACCATGTCTGAGGTCTAAGTGACCTGTTTTAGGGGCTTTGACCTGCAAGGTCGGAATAATGTGTGGCTGTCGAGGCAGCCGCACATTCTCCGTGGTCGAGAGACACCTGGAGTTTTAAGAATATGCCACATGGACCGGACATTTTTAAGCGTAAGAGACGCGTAATGTGGTATTGCATTAAAGCGGGCGAAAGCTGCACGCCCCAGTAGTGCTTAAGGTCTACTGCTAAATGGGGCGATGGAGGGTGAGCTTTTCGCGACGGAAGTTGTCGGATGAACCGAACCCGACCTCTAGTGGTACAGAGCCTGTAAAATTGGCTAAAAAAGGCCTGGCGTCACTCCTTTGAAGGAAGTGCTGCTATAGCGGATTTTGGTGGGTTCTATCCCCAGTCTGCGGACGGTGTCCTAGTATAGCAGGGGCCGCGCTGCGTGTTATCATGTGAAGTGAGTTCACTGTTTTGACTTCTAATGGGAAAGTCTTTTGGTTTCCGGAGCGCTGCTTTTGGGTTTCGTCACTTTCACTTGGTGTGTCGAGCCCTTTGTGTTCGGCGTTAAGTCGGTCGGACTGCTTGAACACCCAACAATCTCTGTGGGTATGGTTTGCAGGCTTCCCGGAGGTACCATGTATTTGACACAGTCTATCCAGAATCTTGTTTAGGTTGGATAGCTCGTCACTGTTATCCTTTAGGGGCAGTGTTTTGTTGTTCGGCCGAGAGCTTTTGAATCCGGCGTTGACCGCTGTGCTATTTGGGCCATTTTCCTTATTCCGGCGCTGATCTTTTTTGCGTCGTGATTTCCCATTTCCATCCCTAATTTCGGATGTACTCGGGTCGCTGGTGCTGCATCTAGCCAACCAGCTATCTTCCCCCGCGCAAAAGCGGGTCATGAGACTTGTTAGTGCGGCCATTGTTCTTGGTTTTTCCTGGCCGAGGTGTCTGGCGAGCCATTCGTCTCGGACGTTGTGTTTAAAGGCGGCTAAGGCTTCAGCGTCCGGACAGTCGACTATTTGGTTCTTTTTAGTGAGGAACCTGTTCCAGAATTTGCGTGCTGATTCTCCGGGCTGTTGAGTTATGTGACTTAAATCATCTGCATCCGGAGGCCGGACATAAGTCCCCTGAAAATTTGCTCGAAACGCATCCTCAAGCTCTTCCCAACTTCCAATCGTATTTTCTGGGAGGCTTTTAAGCCAATGCCGGGCCGGCCCTTTGAGCTTGAGGGGTAGGTATTTTATGGCATGGAGATCGTCTCCTCTTGCCATGTGTATGTGTAGGATATAATCCTCAATCCAGACTCCGGGGTCTGTTGTTCCGTCGTATGCCTCTATGTTTATGGGTTTAAATCCCGTTGGAAATCCATGATCCAGTACCTCGTCGGTAAAACATAGTGGGTGTGCGGCGCCCCTATATTTGGGTGTGCCGTTGTCTTCAAATGCTCGGCTGGTTGTGTTACTTCCTGGAGTCTTCTTTTTTGGCCCATAGATAGACCTGGCCGGGTTATGCTTTTTCTGAGGATCTTTATGCTGATCATGTGCCGGCTTGTGTGTGGCGCCCCGTGTTGCTCTTGGCCTGTCATCTGGTCGTCTATCCGGCCAGGCGGCCCCTTTCTTTTTTGACTGCGGGGGCTCGAAGGCCTCCTCGTCAAATTCGGCCAACAGCTTGCACTTCGGGTAGCTCTTTGTCTGGTGACTAGTGCCATATTTATCTGCGGTGTTGAGTACTTTGCTCCATCTCATTCTGAGTGCGTCTTCCGCTGTTTTGAGCTTCCGCTTTTGCTTCTTCAAACTTCTTGCAGTGGCGACGAGCCTTTTATGAAGATTCATATGCTCTGGTGATGTGAGATCATCTTTGCCGGGGATGGGTTGCTTGTCCGGTTCATGTCCGGCTGGCTGCTTGTTGACATGTGCGTCGTCCACTGCTTCGCCCTGCTCTAGGGCCGGGTCCATATGGGTGCCGTTTTTGTCGATGCCGGTCTTCGGGCGGCGCTTGCGTCGCCGCTTTGTTTGTTTGTTGGGGGAGTTGTGCTTCACCACGTCCCTTTTTTCCTCATTGTCGCTTCCTTTTGGTGTGTCCACCATGTATACGTTGTGGGCTGAGGTGGCTTTCCTGCGCCCGTTAGGCACTGGTTCTTGGTCATCTCCGGCATTGTCGTCCATACCGTCGATGTCCTCGGAGTCGTAGTCTAGCATGCCAGTTAAATTGTCGACAACGGCTACCAAGTGGGTGGTGGGTGGGCTTTGAATTTCTTCGTCGTCCGCATCCCAGCCGTCCTGACCGCAATCCGGACAGGTCTCTCATGATAACGAGAGGTATTTTAGCGAACTCAAGATGTCGCCGAAAGGTGAGTGTTGAGAGACGTCCGCTGCGGTGAACTCCATGATCGGCGCCCAATCGGATTCGATCGGGGTGGGCGCGGGAGGTTCGGAGTCCGGCGAGGAGTCCGGCACCTCGGAGTCATGAGCTTTACGAGGGACAAAGTCAGTGTTCGGCTCTATCGCCGTAGAGGTTGCAGCCCCCGAGGCGGTGTCTAGGCATCCATCCTCGATCTGCGGAGCTGGCTCCGAATTGAAGATCGGAGCGGTTTTGAGTGCGGCCTCCAAGGTACTGTCCGGCCGCAGAGCTAAATCATGCTCGCCGCGACAGCGCGGCACGCTCGGCTGTGGCTCGAACCCATCGAGGATCAAGTCCCCGCGGATGTCAGCCGTGAAGCTCAAACTTCCAAACCTGACCTGACGGCCAGGGGCGTAGCCTTCGATCTGCTCCAGTGGGCCAAGCGAATTGGTCCGCAGTGCAAAGCCGCCGAATACGAAGATTTGTCCGGGGAGGAAGGTCTCACCCTGGACTGCGTCGTTGATGATGATTGAAGAAGCCATCGAGCCTATCGGTGACGACACAGAGGAACTCTCAATGAAAGCACCAATGTCGGTGTCAAAACCGGCGGATCTCGGGTAGGGTTTTACCTCCATCAAGAGGGCCCGAACCTGGGTAAAAACATCGTGTCCCTCGTCTCCTGTTACCATCCGCCTAAGACGCACAGATCGGGACCCCCTACCCAAGATCCGCCGGTTTTGACACCGACAGTGAGCCTTCTCATGTAGCTTTCCTTCCATACAAGCACTGCAAGCACGATCTTTGGCAAAACTAACATTTGTTAGTCCACAGACATGGTCCCCCTTGAGAAGACTTTGCAAAGATCTCATATTGACGTGGGCTAAACGGCGACGCCAAAGCCATCCCACATCAACTTTAGCCATTAGGCATGTCGCTGTCTTAGTGGGTCGCTCCGAAAAGTTAATCACATAAAGATCGTTCTCGACATGCCCACAAAGGCTACTTTAATAGTCTTGCTCCACAAGAGGGCCACGGTATCAATATCAAAGAAAGTGGCAAAGCCCATGAGTGCAAGTTGACGAACAGAAAGTAGATGTAACCAAGGGACTCAACAAGCATGACTTTCTCGATCGTTAGATCATGAGAAATGACAACCTTGCCAAGACCCAATACCTTGGAAGACGAGGCATCACCCCACTCGACGTTGGTGGGCATAGAAGGGATCTTGTGCACGTCCACCACCAAGTCCTTGCTTCCGGTCATATGATTTGTTGCTCCACTATCGAGCAACCATGATCCCCCACCGGAAGCAAACACCTACAAGAGATCAATGCTTGGTTTTAGGTACCCATTTTGTAATGGGTCCTTTGATTTTAGTAACAAGGGTCTTAGGAACCCAAATAGACCATTCAATGTACTCATAAGGAGAACCAACAAATTTAGCATAAACATGCCCATCACTAGCACGACACAACACATAAGAAGGGTTAAAGTCGCCGGCTTTGTTGGAAGGGGTGGCATTGCCCTTTTTGAAATCACCACCCTTCATATTGTTCTTATTCTCCTTAGGAGCACCTCTCCCTCCTTCACAAGAGTTTTCTTGAGAGGGGGAGATCGTTTGGTCTTGTCGTTCTTCTTCTTGTTCTTGGACTTGGCTGCGAACCGAACTCCCTCCTTGGCCACAACTTCCTTTTGATTGCTCAAAAGGTCATTGAGGTTCTTCTCACCTTGTATGCAGCCTTTCTCAAGTTGCTCCGTCAACTTGGCATTCTCCTCCACAAGATGCACATGCTCACAACACGGGTTAGTGGCATTTGCATTATCAATTAATACCATATGAGGAAAGGTGGCTTTCTCCTTGGTAAACTTCACTTGGAGTTGATCATGAGACTCCTTGAGGCTAGCATTAGCACCCTTCAAGACCTTGTGGGCCTTGTCGAGTATATCAAACTCCTCCTTGATTCTAGCATGGTCAACCCCAAGTTTAGCCTTCTCGGAATTTAGTGCACGAGATACAACAAGAGCATGATCAAGATCTTCCTTTAATTTAGCATGGTCATCGTTGTGTGACTCCTCAAGAGCCAAACGATGGCCACACTCTTCCTCAAGAGAATTAGAGAGATCTGATATCTCATCGGCATAGTCACGACTATGACCTTCCATCTTAGAGATGGTTTCTTCACGATCCCTGATCATGTCATTGGCTTCACCAAGTTGTTCCAAGAGAGCAACGAAGTGCTTCTTGGATTTTCCCTTGAGCTTACTCATAAAAGACTCAAATTCATTCACTTCCTCATTAGACCCCCTCATTTTCATCAATGCCATCCGTCAAGGCGATGGTGGTTTTGATGTTGGGGTTACCTTGTTGGTGGCTTTAGCCATGAGAGACTTGGCAGTGATGTTCTCATTGGGTGAGTCGAAGAGGGACACCCGTGGAGTTGTGGCAATGGCAACGGAGGCCATGGCCATGGCTTCACTATCTTAATCATCATCATCATCCTCATGATATTCTTCTTGAACCACCAACCCTTGAGTAGGAGTCCTTTTGGTGAAGTTGTTCTTGTTGGGGAAGGACTTGGCTTTGTATTTTCGGATGAGCTTGCCACCATTGTCTTCCCGCTTCTCGTAAGGGCAATCCATAACAAAGTGGCTCACATTACCACAATTGTAACATGTTCCCACAAGTTGCTTGCCCTTGAACCCACTTGAGTTGTTCTTGTTGAAGTTGGGCCTTATGTTCTTCTTGCTCCAAAATTGCCTTGAAGCAAGATCCATGTGCTCATGATAGTCATATTTTGTATCCTCGGGGTTGCTATCCTCATCTTCCTCTTCTTCCTCTTCTTCCACAATAACCTTGGCCTTCAAGGCAAGGTTGGGCTTCCTTGATCTTTGAGAATGCAACACCGCGTTGTCGGCGGTCTTGTCCAAGATCCTCATTGCCACAAACTCATCCAACACTTCATTTGAGGACAAGGAGTGGAAGTCCGGTCTTTCACGGATGAGGGAGGACATGGCCTTGTGGTAAGGCATCATTGCTTTGAGGAACTTGCGCTTGATCCAATTTTCATCTGTGTCCTTGATCCCACGATCTCGGAGTGAGACCGCGAGTTTGGTTACTCTTCGAAAGAGCTCACGAGGTTCTTCATCTTCTCTCATTGCAAACTCATCGGCTTCATCTTGCACCACTTCATAGTTGGAGCGTTGAATGCTTGCGCTTCCCTTATAGAGGGAAACAACACAATGCCATGCATCTTTGGCCATGGCGAAGGGTCGAAGATGAGGGAGATCTTCCGGTGGAACTGCATCTTGGATGATGAAGAGAGCATTCTCATTGAATTGATTATCCACGGCTTCTCTAGGGGTGAAGTTGCTTCAGTCATGTGGATAGAAACCATCTTCAATGATTCTCCAAAGATTAGTATTCACATGATTTAAATGACGCTTGAAGCGATAAACCCAAGAATCAAAGTCCTCATTTTTCACAATCTTAGGAGGAGGGTCGGCATGGTTTAAATGAGTAGAGGGAATCGGTCCTCCATAAATTGGAGGTTCCACATGGGCAAAGATGCCGGTGCCATTTCTACCACTAGTAGAAAAACCCTTTTCACTAGTAGCTTCCCCCTTGTCGGAGTTAGCATCCGTCACCTTGTTAGTGGGATCACCCACTTTCATCGGCGAGGTAGATATTTTAAGTCCTTCTAAGAATTTATTAAACATGCTTTCAACCTCGGTTGTCATGGAGGTTTTCAATGTGTCCAAAGCCACATTGAATTCCTCACGAGGAACCGCGGTTCCCCCATCGGCAGTAGAAGATCTTGGATTCACACCGGAGTGCTCCTCCCCACTGTCTACGGTGTCAACCATACTCTTCGGACGGCAAAGTCCTTAATAAAGAGACAAGGCTCTGATACCAATTGAAAGGATCAATATAGTTGACTAGAGGGGGGTGAATAGGCAACTAACAATTTTTAGCTTTTCTTTACCAAATTAAACTTTGCATCAAAGTAGGTTGTCTAGATATGCAACTAGGTGAGAAACATATATGATGCAACAACAACAAGCACACAAGCAAGCAAGGGATACAACACAAATAAGCTTGCACAAGTAAAGGCACGAGATAACTAAGAGAGGAGCCGGTGAAGACGAGGATGTGTTACCGAAGTTCCTTCTTTTTAAGGGGAAGTACATCTCTGTTGGAGCGGTGTGGAGGCACAATGCTCCTCAAGAAGCCACTAGGGCCACCGTATTCTCCTCACGCCCTCACACAATGCGAGATGCCGTGATTCCACTATTGGCACCCTTGAAGGCGGCGACTGAACCTTTACAAACAAGGTTGGGGCAATCTCCACAACTTAATTGGAGGCTCCCAACGACACCACGAAGCTTCACCACAATGGACTATGGCTCCGCGGTGACCTCAACCGTATAGGGTGCTCAAACACCCTAGAGTAAGAAGACCGCTAGGGATTAGTGGGGGGGATCAAATTTCTCTTGGTGGAAATGTAGATCAGGGACTTCTCAACCAATCCCAATCAAATCAACAAGTTTGATTGGCTAGGGAGAGAGATCGGGTGAAAATGGAGCTTGGAGCAACAATGGAGCTTTTGGGGGAAGAGGTAGATCAACTTTGGAGAAGAAGACCTCCTTTTATAGAGGGGGGAACAATCCAACCGTTACCCGAGGGCGGTACTACCGCAGGGGGCAGCGGTACTACCGTTGGGACCAGCGGTACTACCGCTTCCCCTCGCGGTGCTGCCGTGCAGTCTGGGAGGGCTAGCCTATGAGCAGGAATCGGACCCAGTGCGGTACTGCCGCGGTGGTAGGGCGGTACTACCGCTCTCGAGCGGTACTACCGCTTCTACTACTGCTGCATAGTGCCGCACAATCCGACACGAGAGGCGACCCCCTCGAGTCGACGCGGTAGGAGCCCGGTACCGCAGCGGTACTATGGCTGAGGACCCACAGGCAGTACTACCGCTGCAGAGCGGTACTACCGCTTGTGGCTCTTGAGCGGTACTACCACTGGGGACCGCGGTACTACCGTTGGGACCAAATCACACTCTAGAAAGGGAATGAAACCTCCATCGAAGCGGGAAGGCTCAGTGGGTGCGAAAAGGATGTGTACGTGTTGATTCCACCCTAGCCTTACCAAAGAGGACCCCCTCTTGATAGTACGATGACTTCTACGAAACAAGTCCACCAAAACAGAAACGAAAGAGCTACACCATCTTGATTAAAACTCCCAAGGGAAGGAATCGTCTCGTGCCAAAGGATGAATCTTTGAAATGCTCAAATAACACGATTAGTCCGCAAGCGTATTGTCATCAATCACCAAAACTACATCGAGAGAAATATGCCTTAACAATAATCATCATCAGCAACTTTATTGCATCGGGAACAAGAAATATGCATTTCTCTGCTCAAGAGTATTTCTTGATCTTTATCTGTTCTCTGAAAATTGATCACTTTGATACAAAATTTATCAAAGATTTAAGCTTTGAACATAAGACTCATAGAATTATAGTATCCGAAACCAAACACATGAACTTGTGACAAACTTTGCCGAATTTAATTTCTATCTGCACAAAAGGTCTTGCACAGAACTAATATACCAAAAAAAAATCTTGATAAGGTACAAAGTAAAGAAACACTTTATTGAGTTTATATTAGGTATGATATAAAAGCGTGTTCGCTTTCTTCTCTTTGAATGACGGAGAAATCAAGGACCACAAAAGAAACAAAATCTTGTTCTAATATGTAATGATGGAACACTACATTGAAACATCTGGAAAAAAATCCTGATACTACAAATAGATTATAATTAATCGAAATACATCATTCATGTAAAAGTGTCTAGTTGTAGGTATAAATCCCATACACGCAGTTAGCAAATTAGACATGAAAATGGAGGCGACATAAAGTGTTACACCTAACCATGATTAGGCCAGTTTATCCGTCACATTATTAGGTAGAATATGTTCTATGCATACCTGTATGATGGCTCCTCTGTAATCAACTGTACCTGATCGATAGATAGAAATCAACAGGCATGACACATTCATGTGGCCATAAGTTGCATGTCCTCATATTGTATTACGCGGAGCGTTTTTTTGGTTCGGCCGGTGCTACTTGGATCAGCATCAAGACTGTGCAAACTAGCTCACGAGTGCTCTAGAATCAATCCACCTCCTTGCATGTCTGCTTGTTTGTACGTCTGTATCTCCAGGTAGTATTGATCAAGCCTAGTTCATGTACCTGCGCATCTAGACAGAAAGCAGTCGGTAGGCAGCGAAAACCTGTGATCGGGCCTGAGCCAACATAAAGCAATAGAACCTGAGAAATAAAGACTGTACCTTAAATTTGCATGGCTACTTGTTGTGCACCTTGAGAATGCCTCAAGTCGAGGGCAGCGTCTCGTCCCATCTGGCACCCCTGGCCAACGCCGGCACACAACCCAACATCTATTCATCCCGAGCGTTGGCACTGGCATGTTTTGCTGCCAGGAAATCAATTAGCCCAGGATGTACAACGGGCATGTGTTTCCAACCTGTTGTAAGCCCCTTGCACGCACGTCATGCAGCCGCGCTTGGTCATGATGGGAGAGGCCAGCATGGAGTCCAGTGTGGGAGGCCTTATAGTCGAGGATGAACGTCAGTCGTAAGGTCGTTCAGTATAAAGCTTCAAATTTGAGGATGGCATGGAGAGAACAGCGCTAGGGTTTCTTGAGGATGCTTAGGTTCCTGGGTGGAATGGAGAGATATCTTTTCCATCGCACGCAGAAGAGTTTTTTAGTAAAAATCGTTCGAGTAAGACACCAAGCGAGGACTCTTGTGTTGTATTTGATCGGGTGGCTGTAAATGATTAATAGGGACATCGGATGGATGATGTTGAATTAGTAAAAGGTGCTTGACGTGAAGAAGAGAGCGGCTGGGGAGAGATTTGTAATGTTTAATTTGCTAGCATTCTCACCTGTAGGGAAAGGTTACGGTGAAAAGAGCTATCTCAGGTCTCCATCTTTTAGTCAATGGTTACGGTGATAGAAGCCATCCTGGCTGTACCTGTTTTAATCCAGCAGTAAATCTACACCGTAATAGCTTGGTCCCACACCAGATAAATGATTCGTAAATTTTAATTAATGTGCGAATTTCTAGGGAATGCCAAATTAATATAGGTATAGATAGATAGATAGATATAGATATAGATAGATATCATTATGGCTTTCTGATCAGAATAGAGTTCATAGTTAATCATGCTTGTGTACGTACAACTCGGATGTGTGTGTGTGTGTGTGTGTGTGTGTGTGTGTGTGTGTGTGTGTGTGTGTGTGTGTGTGTGTGTGACATTCATTGTTGCAGGGCTTCTATACCCTACCGATTTCATTGGACTGACTGCATACATGTGCAAGCTAGTAGCTACATATTGGCAAGCAGGCTTCTCCCGCTGCGACATCACACGGTAGGAACAAGGTCGGCATGTCTCCCGATCCAGCAGATGCGGGACAAGATCTTCTATCTAGATGCAATATACACGACGAGTTGATGTACTGAACATGGAGCGGTAGTATCTATTCCACGTTTCATGGATACTGTCACTTTCACAGTTATACCCAACGAGGACACATCGGAGGAATCCAACCTGATCCTTCCCAGAGGATGTGGATACGTACATTTGACGAGCACCTCCATGATATGGCTAGGTGAATGTTGGTCACTGAGTCCTGACTACGAAGTGAAATATTACCCTCACTCAAGAGTACAAAGTGATCCAAGAATTCAGTTGGGTTGAGACTTAATCTACAGCTTATTACACGTGTGGTTTGGTTGAAGCACCCGGTCCTTACCAAGTCTAGCTCGGGCTTGGTTGCGCTAGTAACTTCACATTTTTAGTCTGAGATAATTTGAGCTGCTGGTTCCAATTATTAGTTGGTAGTTTTTCTGATGGGAAATAGTAAGGATTTCTACTTTTGTATGTTAATATTATTTGTTTAGAGTATGCAAACATAAACAAAGAAGGTAGGAAGAGGATCTAGATAAATTTATCTATCCGTGCGGAAACCTAGGGCCACGTCCCACTTCTTTTCTCTATTTTGCAGGATATCTCTGGTGTGAGTGGGTGTTTTTTTACTGGTCTTCTTTACTTTCGTGGCTCTCGGAGGATCGACCAGACTTGCTTTGTGAATATACCGTTGCTCCTGGAAAATAGGAACTGGATGGAAGTATTTGAGAAGAGAGGGTGAAGTGCATGCAAAAGATGATTAAATTCTTATAATTGATGCTAGACCTTTGTGGGAATAGTTATGTGATATACTCACGCACTTCAGACCTGATCATGTTCATGTGCTTGTCAAGTACCTATGTGCTCATGCCTATATATGTCCCTCCGGTGAATTTGTTGAGGGGCCAAAGCTTCCTGTATATATCCCCGATGTATTTCATTTGCCTAATTGCATATAAACAAGGCCAGCTAGCTAAGAATCAAGCTTTTTACTTAAATATTATCCGCAATGAATGTATTTGCAAGCTTAGATGAGAGATTGGAGGATACCAAAGTGCATGCTAGCAAGCAGTCTTCTCTCACTGTGATGCAACCATCGGAAATGTGCTGTGGTGGTGCCATGGCACCTGATATAGGAAATCTTGAGCCATTTGGAAGGCGGAGATGCAAAGTGCGGTAACGAGTCTGCTTGTCATCGATGTGAGTCGGAAATGTGGTCACTCGACGCTTGGGAAGCTGCCATGCTGCACATGTAATGGCAGCCTACATTCCTCATTCCATGAACAGTTATACCAACGAGGGCAAATTGGAGGACTGGTCCGATTGACAGGCACTCGTCACATCGGTGGTTGTGTATCAGCAACTAGTACCGTGATGGCTAAGTGTGCCACTACTGGAGCCGCCAAGGAAGATAATACATCGTTGTCTGCAGTCCGATTGTAGACTGCACAGTGGAGAAGCTAGCTCTTAATTATTTGTAGAAATTAGTACGTGTGCTAAACGTGTTTGTTTGGCGGCGTTGGCAATGAGGCAACCTTAGTATGTTTACGGCATAGCCATGCAAAAGTGCACAGAAACAATGAAACCAATGTGATGATGCATTACAGGCAAAACAAGCATGAAAGCATGACATTTGGCAAATGTATTGCATTCAGTTAATTCAGGTAAAGTGCATGCATATACATACCTTACCTATGCTATGGACACCTCTGTCCAGGTAGGCTCGTTATATATATGGTTTATTGTACTAAAGCTGCTATATAAGGTATTATGCGAGGGAACTAACCAAGTTAGCCAGCCCTTGACAATGAATATGTCACAAAACAAGCTCGTGTGTCACGGCCCATGGTTAATGAGTGTTTAAATTAACTTTAGAATGGGAGATTGGAGTGAACCAAACATCAATCACATCACGCAAAGGAGTCATATGGTGCTTGCACCAGTACCAAAATTTACTCATACTTACATCGACGAACCCTGGGGACTTAGCTAGTTTTGAGTTCCGAACCATAGGAGTGTTGTAGTGGACAGCTCAACGAGATTGACGGAGTGCTTTGTACTTCTGCATCTCTAAATTTGTCTGTTTAGGTCTAATATGTGGTTTTAACATCTCTGTTGAAAACCAAAAGTCTCAAAAATATTAGCTTTGCAGTTAGCATCTGGAATGGACTTCACACTGGGGCTCAATGTAGGCATAAATGTTGTACTGGCTTCCTCATGTGGTTGCAATTTGTGGGATTATTTGGGATTTCTTTTGAAACAAACTGATTATATCTTCTGCTGAACTATGAAATCCTCATTTATCAAGCATTCTGCGATCTTTTGAATCCATCTTCGAGTATTTCTTAAATATTGTGCAATCTTTTGAATCGGACGTCATAGGTTTTGTCCTGATTTGGCTTGAGGGTTCTAAGTGACACATGTAATACAATATGGCTGCTTATATTTTTCATAGCTTGTCTAAATATTTCAAGCTCCTGAAGACGATAAAATCCTTATGTTCATGTTGTGGTGAAAATACCAATAGCCGATTCATAAGGTTCATGAGGATTAGATGACTGGAGCTCACCTTCCACTAAAATTCTAATCGACGTCTAAACGAGAAATCCATAAAATTGTCAGCCTGAACAATGGCAATAACATAATATTGATTTTAAACAAGATTAACTCCTCTTTCTCTGAAGGCCCACCAAATGAGATGGAAAATAAGCCTTAGGACTCTTAAGGAGAAAGGGTCAGATGTAATGCTACAATGGCGCTTATTTTTTAAGCTTTGCCTGACAACACAACTAATGCTTGGCAAAGAGAGCCTTGGCTCAGTGGTTGGGCATGAGGTTGTGCAGCCTAACGATCCGAGTTCAATTCCTAAAATTGTCAGGTGATACATACCATTTATTGAGGATCAAATTTGGTGTGTGGTGCAACCACTCATCAAAAAATATCTTGATACTCATTTAAAAAATAATGAGGACCATGTTTATCTTGGTACTCATACTAAAATGGCCTTATGCATCCCTAGTTGGTGCAGAGGCTGGGAAGTGAAATTATCCCCCAATTTTATGGAAGATTTCAATTCTCTAGGTCAGGAGTAGGCTCGCTCATAAACAGATAACCCCCTCGCGTCGCTCCCACGAGTGACCGATGGGGCGAACTCTAGCCGTCGGGCCTCCCTGTCAGCGTAGGCGCCGGCGGGGATTTCCCTTCTCCTCACTCAATGTCGTGTGGCGCGGGACGACGGCTTCGGCAATGATGTCATGTGGATCCAGGGCACGGCGGCTCCCGGTGGCAGCGCTTGGCATCGCGGGTGGAAATTGGCTGCGCGTAGCGTGTGCGGTCAGCTGGACGTGGCTAGAAGATGAAGGTGGGGCTGGCCGTTGGTGGTGGCGGCGTTCACCCCGGATCCGGTCTTGGTGGTAACGACGGCGACAGCTGGCCCAGATCCGACCATGGTGGTGGCGGCGTCCCCTCCACCGGGGTTGACTGGCCAGGTGGTGGGCCCTTGTGGCGGCGGCGATGGCGGCGGATCTTGGGATCCCGTGTTTGGGCACGTCGCAGGACGCGCAGGGCGGTCGAAGCTTTCTCCGGCGTCGACGACGCTTGATGCGGGATCGCGGCAACGGCTGCCGTTGTATGGGCAACAACAGCGGCTGGCGCGACGGTGGGTGCTCCCTGTAGCGCCCAAAATCAGGGCGGTGTTCCCTCTTCTTCAACTGCGGCGGGCTCCGGGGTCGTGTGGGCGAATCGGAGTCCGGATCTCGAGATGGTAACGGCCTTCTGAGGCTGGTGGCAGTATGGGACGTCCCTTCCATCAACAGACCGGGTTTGATGCGGCTCAGCAGGTGAAACATGTGCCTCTTTCGGAGTTGTCGGGTGGTGCCTGTCATCGGCAGGTGAAGCCACCGGTGGATGTGCGACTACCGGCGGATGCTACGCACGACGTCTTATATGGAGACGTCAAGTCATGCCTGTTGCCGGCAGGTGATGCATGATGGCTCTGGCGGAGGTGTCAAGTTTAGCGTGTTGTTGTTGTATCGAAGGTTGTGCGGCAATAGCATGAGGCAGGCGGTATGGGATGTCTTTGTCTTTCGTTGTCTCCTCCAGAGGTATCCATCTATCGAGGCGTCGGTAGCCGGATAAGGGTGGATGGTACAGACGGCTTCAACGACGAGCTTATGCACTCCGGTGCAAACACAAGATCTTTGATCAGGCTATGTTGTCGCGCGCTTGCGTCGTGTCCTTGTTGAAGGTGGTGGATTGAAGCTTTGCTTTGGGGATGAAAATACGAAGTTCAGCCTTGGGGTGGACTCGTCATCATTGGCGCACGTGCGGCAATCCCTTTTTGAAGGCGTAGCCTAGGAGTTGTGTGTTTTTTGTTTATGTTGTGTCTTGTATCATAGGGTTAGTGGCTATCTAGGGGAGTTACTATCGCGAGGTATACGGCCTCAGGGTTTGTTTTTCGCTTTATTCCCGGATCGATGTTGTCCGGCTCCTGAATTTTACACTATTAATAATACTAGTTGTCAACCCGTGCACCCGCACGGGGTAGCATTATACATAACCTTAGTAAAAGTTCATGGAAAACATTGATTCTACTTGCATTTTTTGGGAGCAAGCAATATGTATGAAAAAATAAATCAATAATACACAAATTATGCGAAATATAGCAAATATAAATAATATTCCTTTGGTCCTTCAAAACTATTTGATCAAATGCATGTACAAAATTTTGAAGCATTATCGTGTTCATTTATGCTCAGTCTACATTGGGTATATTGTGTTTTGATGTGACTATTTTATAATCAGTTGTGAAAAATTAACAACCAAAGTACGAAAAGAGTGTCACAGAACACTAAAATAGACAAAAGGTTATTCTGTAAATGGTAGCATGACAAACCACAATTCCAGTGGTAGGCTTAATCCTGTTGGTTTTGCTAATAGCTGATATGATTATTGACTTCGTATGGAGTCAAACATGTATAAAGAAACATAATTGTACAAATTTGATAAAAGTCACGAACTTCTAGATTTATATCACAAATTTGATTATCAAAGCGACCTAAACTCGAGCGATTTGAAAATAGAAATAGATTTGAGCCAAGATGCTAAATCTGTACTACCTGTATTAAAAAGAACAACGACAATGGAAATACGTGGTCATGGAGATCTAGCAGCAACAACTAATTATGCTATATGCCAAAAGTTTGCACAATGAGTAATGTGTAAACATTCTCTAGTTTTTGCAAACAGAAGTATGATTTAGAAATAAGCATGTAAATGTGGATTCTACTACAGATTTTTGTAGAAGTATAAATCACACAGAGGGGAACTACTACATTTGCGCGAAATCAAAATCTCCAACGCTACCCCTGGCATCAAGTCATCAACAGTCCCATAATTATATACAACAAAGGAAGCTGGTCAAATTCAGTTAATAAGACATACTATATTTGAAATATTGTATATATAATTGTACTGTCGGATCAACTAATTATAAGAAATGCACAATTCTTGAAGCACAATAGATCAACCTCATATTCAAAGATTCATCATGTAGTACTGTTCCCCGTTTACCAAAATAGAGATGACACGAAAACCTCAACAATTCCTCCCTAAAAACAAAAATCAAGAATTGGAATGCACTCAAGTTGTTTGGTGATAAAAAAATATTAAGCACCGGATTATCGGGTTGATGCTTATGTTCAAACTTACAGTATCCGAAACCAAACACATGAACTTGTGACAAACTTTGCCGAATGTAATTTCTATCTGTACAAGAGGTCTTGCACAGAACTAATATACCAAAAAAAAAACAATGTTGACAAGGTACAAAGTCAAGAAACACTTTATTGAGTTTATATTAGGTATAATATAAAAACATGTTCGCTTTCTTCTCTTGGTACGACGGAGAAATCAAGGACCACAAAAGAAACAAAATTATGTTCTGATATGTAATGATGGAACACTACTCTACATTAAAACATCTGGAAAAAAATCCTGACAGTACAAATAGATTATAATTAACCGAAACATATCATTCATGTAAATGTTTCTAGTTGTAGGTATAAATCCCATGCACGCAGTTAGCAAATTGGACAAGGAAATGGAGGCGACATAAAGTGTTACACCTAACCATGATTAGGCCAGTTTATCCGGCACGTTATTAGGTAGAATATGTTCTATGCATACCTGTATGATGGCTCCTCTGTAATCAACTGTACTTGATCGATAGATAGAAAGCAACAAGCACGACACGTTTTTTTAAGCTAGGCACGACACGTTCATGTAGCCATAAGTTGCATGTCCTCGTATTGTGTTACGCGGAGCGTTTTGTGGCTTCGGCCGGTGCTATTTGGATCAGAATCAAGACTGTTCAAACCAGCTCACGCGTGCTCTAGAATCAATCCTCCTCCCTGTCTGTCTGCCTCCTTGTACGTCTGCTCCAGGTAGTATCGATCAAGCCTGGTTCGTGTACCTGTGCATCTAGAGGGAAAGCAGTCGGTAGGCAGTGTACATATGTGTCAGCCTTCAAGGAGCGACGCAAAACCTGTGACCGGGGCCTGAGCCAACATAAAGCAATAGAACCTGAGAAATAAAGACTGTACCTTAAATTTGCATGGCTACTTATAGTGCACCTTGAGAATGCCTCAAGTCGAGGGCAGCGTCCCGTCCCATCTGGCACCCCTGGCCAACGCCAGCGCACAACCCAACATCTATTCATCCCGCGCGTTGGCACTGGCATGTTTTGCTGCCAGGAAATCAATTAGCTCAGGTTGTACAACATGCATCTGTTTTCAACATGTTGTAAAGCTAGCTAGTCACGAACAGAATCGATACAGTAGCCTCCACCTTATAGCCCCTTGCACCCACGTCATGCAGCCGCGCTTGCTTTTGATGGGAGAGGCCAGCATGGAGTCCGGTGTGGGAACCCTTATAGTCGAGGATGAACGTCAGCCGTAAGGTCATCCAGGATAAAGCTTCAAATTTGAGGAAGGCATGGAGAGAACAGCGCTAGGGTTTCTTGAGGACGCTTAGGTTCCTAGGTGGAATGGAGAGATATCTTTTGCATCACATGTAGAATAGTTTTTTTAGTAAAAAATGTTCGTGTAAGACACCAAGCGAGGACTCTTGTGTTGTATTTGATCGGGTGGCTATAAATGATTAATAGGGACATCGGATGGATGATGTTGAATTAGTAAAAGGTGCTTGACGTGAAGAAGAGAGCGGCTGTGGAGAGATTGGTAATGTTTAATTTGCTAGCATTCTCACCTGTAGGGAAAGGTTACAGTGAAAGGAGCTATCTCAGGTCTCCATCTTTTAGTCAATGGTTACGGTGAAAGAAGCCATCACGGTTGTACCTGTTTTAATCCAGCAGTAAATCTACACCATAATAACTTGATCCCACACCAGATAAATTCGTAAATTCTAATTAATGTGCGAATTTCTAGGGAATGCTGAATTAGTATAGGAATAGATATGGCTGCATGCATCGTCAAGAGGCCAAGGATATCCTCTTTTTCCAAAAAAAAAAACACACACACACAGCTAATGCTTCTTTCTCAAACACACCTACGTGGTGCTGTCCTTTGGTCTTTTTTTCACTTTTTGTCCTGCTTGCAAGGGTCTGTCTCCATCAATGGACTCTTTTTGCAGGTGTGATCCGTGATCTAGCTAGGTGTGGCCTCAATTTGTCGGTGCCCTCCATTCCTTTTTCTCATGTTGGTTTGCACAATACGTATACTATGGGAATCTCTAATTAAACCTATAATATA
>NC_041393.1:701752908-701761983 GCF_002162155.2 Triticum dicoccoides
CTCCCCCACCCCCACTGTGTCCACACCAGTGCCGACTCCGCTACATTCTTTGCCTCCGGCGACCACCCTGCATGCCCACCGACAGCCCGCAGCCCCGCCGACCTTTGTCCAAATTTCGGCAAGAATCCAGTGAGATTCTGACGAATTTTTTCTTTGATTTCTTGTTGTCCTTGGCCACTTCCGTGCTACTCCCCTTCCCCGATCACAGTTGCACTCCCGCCCTTCATCCCTAGCCATGGATGGAGCAGCAAAACACGTGCAACATCACTTGAACACCAACCTATAGAAAAGCATTTACCGTAGAGCACGTACATGGTGTTGTTGGCCGCTATCACCGGTTTTGAGAAATCGTTGCGTCCCGCATCATGCCATCGAGCCGCCGAACCCATTCTGATGAACAATTACTCAAGCTGGCCCATGGTGTGCAAGTTCTGCAAATCTTCTCGACTCCTTTCTTAGACGGATAAGTCACGCTCGGTGAGGCTCTATCAATTTGCTTTGCATATCATCCACCCTATGCCCTAGCTAGCTCCTAGACATCTTCTACCGCCTAGAAATCATTGTTGGAGAAGAAGAAGGAAGAAGAAGGAAGAAGAAGTTAGAACGAACAAGGAAGAAGAAGAGAGTGAGATTCTTCCATGTGGGGTATAGTTCGTGTGTGGATTTAAGTTTGAGGGATTAATTAGTTAGCTACACACATTTTTTGCTCCACAAATTTAAGGAGTTACGGTTTGAGGGGGAGTTTGGGGAGTTTGAATTTTGGGGTTCAGTTATAGATCACCGAAGAGCATCTCCAACAAGGAACCAAATCCAAGGGGAGCTCAGCACGGTGGATAGCAAGCAAATGAATAAGTACGTGCAGGAGGAGTGTCACACTCTGTTGGGTTGACTGCTGGTCGCCCTGGCTAGTTTGGCCTTTGTCCATCCGGAGGAGAGAAGGAAAATAACAAAGAGGAAGGGAAGTTTGGGATAAAGTTTGCGCGGCAATGGGCACGAGAGATGGCACACCTCATCTTGGGGACACTATTGGTGCACAAGGACAGGCGCTCGTCGTCACCATGGTAAGATGGTGCGTGCTATATACTTGCTATGCTTGTGGGAGCTTTGAAAGCATCGGAATGCAATTTTGTTTGACGGTGAGGCATGGTGCGCGCGAGAGTACTTCAGCGTATTGCGAGTGAGAGTAAGGTGTGGAGTGTAGCAGGTTTAGTGAGTGGAGATGTTGATGCTTTCCTGGCCGTGGCATCCTTGTGGGGAGAGCATGGAGAAATTCACTTAGGGTTAGCCCTGGGATGGATTTGTCGTGTCCCTCCACGTAAGCACGTCATGTAAAACTTGTTTGGTGGTGGGTTTTTATAACCTTTATTCTCTAATATATATGATACGTGCATTCATGCGTATTGAGAAAAAAAGGAAGGAAAGCCGAGAAAAATAGAGAATTTATAAAATGTTTTGAGAAAAATCAAACTTTATTTTTTTCATGAATTTTAAAATGCTCACCGATTTTTTTAGATGTCAAGAATTTGAGAAAATGTTCAAGAAGAGAATATTTTCATGAATTTAAAGTTGTTCATGAATTAAAAAAAATTCACGAAGTTGAAACGAATTCAAAAATATATATGAACTTAAAACTATTCATGAATTTAAGAAACATTCATGTATGTAGTGTTTATGTAATATAAAATAGAAAGAAAAAAGTTTGAAAAAATGAGCAAAATAAATAAGAAAATAGAAAGGAATAGAGAACCCGGTAAAACCAGCAGCGATAAACATTGAGAAGGGGAAAACGGCCTAAAGCTTCCTGAAACCGGGCAAAAGCTTCCTAAAACTCAGGGAAGAAATGGCAGGTTGTGAGCTGGCCTAATAGCACATCCTGGTGCATTTGGCTCGATGTGTAGCGTGTTACGCCTGGAGAGGGAAATCCGGAAAACACTAATTAGAGGATACCCTTTACAAAGGACACCCTCACCTTCTTTGGTTGTGACGTTAGTTGTCGTAACCTGGGAGTTTTGCCTTTTTCCGTAGATTTGTTATTCAAAATGTTTTTATCTCTTAAATCGTGCGTCTACATTGCGAACAGTTTTCATCATTGGATTTCTCGTGTCAAGATCTTTGAAACTAGATCCCATATTAATAGGTCGATAAACTTTTTCACACAAAAACAGGGAAAAAGGGCGGAAAAAAACTGAGCCGGAAGCTCGGTTTTCCCCCACTATTTTTCCTTTTTAGAGAGGCACTCGCCGAAGCAAATATATGCCTCCACACGAAGCAGATCTGTCCTCTCATGGAAGAAAAAATGCATTTTTTTTTGCTTTTTCGTGAGGCACAATTGCGCCACTCGCGAAAGCAAAACTATGCCTCCACGAGAAGCAAATATGTGCCTCTCGCGAAAGAATATGTGCCTCTTGCGGAAACAAACCTGTTCGTCCTATTTTAAGAAACTCCCTCATGGAGGATTGTAAATTTCTTCGGTGGTAATTTAATTGCAGGCTGGGCCTTTTCTCAAAAAAAAAAAAACATCTATGAAGCATACCTAATTAACTGATGACACAATGGAAAGGCACCTAGCATAAGTTTAAAACCAGACTTTTAAAAGCATTCAACTTGCTATCTTGTTTGCGAACCAACCTGTGGTTGGATGGTTAGAGGGATTGTGGTATCCCCAGCCCACCAGGGTTCAAGTCCTGCTGCTCATATTTATTCCTGGATTTATTTCAGGATTTTCGGCGATGCACATTCAGTGGAGGAGGCGTTTCCGTCGATGACGAGGTGGCTACGGTGACTTCGTAAATTTCAAGATGATATAACGGCTCAGTCTTTCGGATGTGCTCATAGGGATATGTTGTGCGTGTGTGCGTTCATAGGGGTGAGTGTATGCGCGTGTATATGAGCGTTTGTGTCTGTACTGTGTTCAAAAAAAAACTTGCTATCTTGGATTTCTCTACAAATCACCCTAGTTCACCTAATTTGCCCCTAAAGTTGCTAAATATTACCCATCAATGCCACCTATAAGTGAGGAAAAACGGTTCAGTGTTTTTCGCGGTGCTAGACCATGGTTTATGTAAAAGCGGTGTCCCTAGGGTACAGAAGGATTTAAGTAGTGTGTTGGCTGGAGCGTCGGTCTTGTATCTGTGAGATGCGGGTTCTCAAGACCCGACTCCCTCATCTTTTTTCACCTTTTTCTGTTTCTTTTTCCTGATAGACTTTTTTTGTTTCTATTTCCTGACAGATTAAAATGGTCTTCAAAATATTTATCTTTCAAACACTAACTCAAAATGTAACATGTTATATATGAAATGGTCTTCAGAATATTTATCTTTCAAACACTAACTCAAAATATAACATGTTATATATGAAAAAAAAACCTGAGAAAAAAACACTAACTCGAAATATAACATGTTACTCCTATATATGAAAAACAAAACCTGAGAAAATGTGTATCTCTACCTAATGTTAAAAGGAGGATTGTTTCTCCACTTTTTTTCATCATCAAAGTGTTTCGTATGTGTTATTTTATTTTATTTTCGTACGTTGTTCTGTTTTATCGGTCGTTTGCGTTGCACATAAATGAAACTAGGTTCAAAGTGAAATTATGTTGGAAGGAGGAATCGAACCTCGCCTACTTAGAAAGACAAGGCTCAATCTAACTAGGTGACCTAACTATAGTTCTTTGAAAATTGTAAGGAAGGAATCCTCTTATCTTAAAGATATTTTCACAACAACAAAAAAGAACCTTTGAAGCATACACGCGCGATAAAATTTACACGCTAGCCTCCCCTTCGTACGTAGGATGCTGGCCTCGACCGTTGATCTACACTTTTTTTTGTGAGTAGCACCATCCTTCTCTTATGGGCCTTCTCTTATGGGCTATGATCGAGCTAATCTTTTGGAATTTGTGGGAATCAGGGCATTTTATCACCTCAGTAAAAAGAGAGAGCGCGTTTAGAAGAATATACAAATGATTCTATAAAAAGAATATACAAATTATAGTCTCACCTTGCTATCTCATATCAATTTCCACCAATTTATATATGTTGATAAGTTACTTGGAATATCAACAAGTGGCTTCCGGAATAAACAAACATATGATGAAAACGGAAGAGAGGCCTTCCAATGAATTAGCAAGCATGGGAGAGACCACTCAAAAAAAGAAGCACCGGAGAGACACAAAATATTAGTTCATGTAGTCAATAGACCTGCATATTTCATCATCAGGGAAGAACCAGGACCGAAACGTCCAATTGCACCGGCGAATTGCACTCGCGCACCTAAGTGTGATGCTTCGCCGCTCACAGGTTGATGACCCGTAGATGCGACAAGCGGGCATTGAACCCACAACCATCAACTGCACGCAGGATCACATGGAAACTTTCTTGAAATAGATAGAAGGTGTGACTATCATCTTCTCCGTGTAGAGAATTGTTCGAGCACATGGCAATGGGATGTCTGACATGAATTTCGCATAAACCAGCCTCCTTTTCCATAAAAAGTCTCTAGCCGAGGCTATGTGGCAATCCTTCTTCAGTATCCATAGATCATAGAAAACGCAGATGTTGTGAGCTAGCATATTTTGCCAGGGGCATGTGATTTTTTTTCTCCCGTTGCAACGCACGGGCCTTTTTGCTAGTAAGAATTAATCTATCGAGTGTTTGAAATTGATTGAAAGTGCGTTCATCAATTAATTGTAGAATATATCTAAGGAGCAAGACAAAGGATTGGCTATCTATTCTTCGAGCGAAGTAAGCTTTTCTTGGACAATAAGGCTCTCAGCACAGCGTCTCTAGGGGTATATGTAATCCCAGCACAAAGAGGCAGAAAATAACAATTGGACAATAAGGATCTGTCCTATTTCCTTCTGATCCACACATAACCAGGAACGAATTTGTCATTCTGCAGTATACCTCTTGTGTGATTGGGTGATTTTTTTACTCTCGTCTCCTTTACCTTTGTGGATGTCATCGGGGCACTACAGAGCTTGCTCTTGAGCCGTTGGCTCTTTCTCACTCTCTCTTCTCATTTCTCCTGGCCCTACTTTAAAAAGCCTGTTTTGTGCATATGTATAGGTATGCATTTTGTCGCCTTTGCTCTCAAAAGAAACTTGAACAGGATGCTCTTGCCAAACGAATGATCATTATGAAAGGAATGGGAAACTAAGAGGGGAGGATACACATGCAAAAAAGATGGTTAGTTCTGGATTGACTCAGGTCTTGTAGGTAACTGTTTTGTGATATGCTCATGCACTTCGGACCTGATCATGTTCGTTTGCATGTTGAGTTCCTATGTGTTCATGCTTATATGTGTGTACCAATGTTGTTGCAGCAACGAAAGCCTTCTATATATATCATAGACTGTTTTCATTTACCAGATTGGATTGGAGGATACCAAAATGTATGCTAGTGAGCCGGATATCCACTTTGGCTCCCGAGCACATATGCTCTTGATATCTGGACCGAACAATGCTTTCAAGATTCGGACCAGCCAATGTATAGGGCCTGTATTTCATATTTACTGATTATTTCTGACTGTCTGCATGGCCCATGTCTGCTCTGCGTATTAAATAGGAAAGCCACTGTTTCCCCGGGCGGCCCATGACATCCCAGGGCATCCTGGACTGATATCCTTTACCTGGTCCAGTGCTACCGTTGAGCTGCCAGACATGCATTAAAATCCCACTACTGTCAACTCAAATATACCAACGATTATTAATCAAGCAGTTTTCCAAGGCAGTACAAACTAATATCTACCCACGATTAATCAAGACTTCTCGGAGGCAGTAAAAAGCAAAACATTGCTCTCACAAAAACAATCAACTATCTACATGGCAAGTTCACAAAAAATATATCACTCCAGCCAGGGAACGTTGATCTTCACTCTCATCCCATGCCCTTTCTGCTCTAAGAGCTGGTGATGTTCATAGCTCGGCATGGAGAGAGACCAGGCACACCATTCTACTCCCTCCGTCCGGAAATACTTGTCAGAGAAATGGATGTATCTAGACGTATTTTAGTTCTAGATACATTCATTTTTATGCATTTCTCCGACAAGTATTTCCGGACGGAGGGAGTACAATTGATGTCTCATGCGTGATATTCAGTTCCTACACATTTTTTTTACTTTGTTCTCGAGTGTTCTCAACAAATATGATACTGTTCTAAAAAAATATGACACTGAATTGCTACAATAATACAATGTTGCTACAATGAAAATTAACTACATAACTTAGCCGTAAGAAAAAATCTTAGCAAATCTGTTTTCTTTGAACATGCCCATCTATTTCTCATAAGCAACATTGTCATCTCCCAATCTTACAAGTTCTGGAGGATGCGTGTAAAGGCTAAAGAGTGTAGTGCCGGTGGGTTACTGATTGCTGTTGCGGTCCTTGGTCTGCTCGTGTTGGAAATGCTCACGAAGAAATCTTACATGACCTTCACAGACGAACTTCAGACATACTGCCAATGATAACAGCAACCCCAAATGAAGTTACCTTTGAGGCATGGCAGCATAGCAATTTCATATGAGCAAACTGTCCACATTGGCAGTCAAATTTTTACCTCATAAATCGCTATGCTCTGCCTCTCGCTCTTCTCTGCCTGGTTGTGCGTCGCATTGCAAAACTTGTTTTCTTGTTGATCTCTGCAACATGGTAAGCCCCTGCCTCATATAGGACCTGGCCGAAGCCGAACTGTTCAAATATATAGCACGTGCACATATCTTACTTGCGTGTTACTCGATAGTTAGGTTGGCATGACATCCCTTATGGCCATGAACCAATTCTGATCTTCATCAAGACCAAAGTAAATTAGTGGATAGTGGTGCAGAGAATTCAAAGAACAGGACCGCGTGTATTGGACTCTAAAACACATTTATAAAAGACTCACATTCAAGGTCGGACTTTGCCTGAGCCTCGATTTCAGACAGCTCGGCCCTGAGGTGCTCCCCCCTGCTGCGAAGCAAAGCATGTCTGTCTGGGTTTACAACCAAAGCACTAGCATTGCTTGCAGCAGCTCCCCGAGTGTTGTTGCTTCCCACAAGCAGCCGTTGCCTGAATCGGTTAAGGCTACGCGGACCTGCGGTTTTTAAAGGGGGGCTAGTAAGCTCCGTGTGTTTGCAGTATACACCTTATCTGTTACTCAAGGGACCTAATCACCATTTATGCATTAGATAACTTGCCTGTAACGCGGTTACCCCCAACCACCCCAGGGATACGTACGCTTGTTGGCGGAGCATCTATGCTTTCTCCTAATTTCAAAGAACGCCATCAAGTGTTAGTCATATGCACGATACGGCCAAGAAACAAACCTTGTGAGGCAGAGCAGCGGGATAGGCAAAATGTTGCACTAGAAACCTCTTCTGTCAGCTCTAAGTATTGGCCTTGCTAGCCGAATGCTTGGATCAACTCGTTCATCATCACTGTCGCTGCTTGATGAGTCTGAACTTTCGTCAGCCACCCCTTTACCTTTATCATTAAGAGTGTTTGTGTCCGTGTCACCCCCGGCACCCTGCTTGCCACGCCGCCCCTCAGGTGTGGTGCAATCTTGTTGGATGGCAGCGATGAGCGCTTCAGCTGCTCGGAGCGCCTCCCGTTGGCCTGTTTTTTTCATACCAGGACAGATAATTTGATAATCGAATTAGTGAAACCTTATTTCTTCTCCCCACCATAACATTAATACCCAGACAAACATCCTGCATGTCTAACAAAGCCCCCATTTTACCTTCATGTTGTAGGATCCCACCAGGCTCGCCAACTACATCATGCCAATCTTCATCCAGATGATCGAATTCATCATGAGGCTTTGTCTGTACAGGGAAAATATCAGTTCCTTAATTAAGCTTTTGTTTTTGTTTTTACACTTCCTGTTTATTTGTTCGCAAACTTGTAACAATGCTATTAGTGGATACAGATGTGACTTACGGGGAATATGTCCGGGTACTCCCTCGTGACATATATAAGCCTCGTGCAAATTTCTGCTGTGTAAAGGCTGATCCGTGGGACTGTGTGCTGCTCCACATTGTATGTCCCATAGTCCATCCAGTCGAAGAACCAAGGCTGTGAGACATGTAACAAAAGCAGAACCACAGATGTTAGATCAAATTTTAGGAGCCCAGAAACCCAGCATATGAAAAAGACATCACAATTTTTCAAGTCACTTTCAAGTGTCTTCTGGACATCGTCGTCAGCTTGCTCACGGTTAATTTTTCCACGTATATTCCTGAGAGTCCTCTTTGTGAATGGCACCTTCTCAACAGAACCAAAAAAACTCCCAATTATGTTGTATACCTTCCCCAAGTTGACATTGTTCTCCCTTAGCTGCCTAATCAGATCTTTGGTGTAGACGTCTATGTGTTTATGGGACGGGCAGTGCACTTTTTCACCCATGGTGAGCGACAGAGAGTGGTTGTGATTTTCCCGGTGCTCTGTGATGTACCAACTGTTGTCGGACGCTCGCAGTAGCCTAATTAGCACAGGACACTCACACCTGCAGGACCTGCTGTTCTCTGCTTCAGTTTTGCCCTGCAGCGAAAAAACCACGAAAAGACAAAAAAAGTTTATGTCAAAGCAGAACCCTGCAACAACATTTTCATCATACGCATGCAGAACAGCACTTACCGAGCACCCGCAAACAATCTCCTGCATCGTCTTTGTTCTTTGAGCATTTAGTCTGCTTTTCCCATATCCTATTCCGAAGCCAATCTCCCAAGAATAAAGATTGTAGAAATCATACGCCTCACCCAACGAGTCGAAACTGAGCCCTAGTGCAGGCCGCATCACACTCTTGTCAGGTTGCTCTGCATATTTTCGTATTGTTAACTCCAGAGCGGTCATCCTATGGACATGGCGCGCGGTCTGGCGGCGCACTTCCAAGACGCAACCTGCAAATGTTTTGAAACTTAATTGCATATGTTTGTGCGTACAAAAAAGCTTCGACAGTTTGTCACTATGCCAATTCTGTGTCATGGTGATCTGTTTGAGCACACCAAAGGTCTGAGCTAAGCAGTAAAAAATGTTTGTCAATACGAGCTCTTTTCGACTTCGTCAGGATGATGAAAAAACTTCATGTACATATGACATTTTTT
>NC_041393.1:701762662-701794373 GCF_002162155.2 Triticum dicoccoides
TTCTGCAGCAGGTACAGTAGGGGGACCGGATCTGGCTGTTCTAGGTTATCAGCAAACTCTTCCCGAACGGGGAACCTAGGAAATTGGAAGCGAATCGCCGGCATCAGTTCCTATTTTGCACTAGGGCTAATCCCCATTCAAACTTATCTACGCAGCTCACGCAAAGCACAAATCCAATGCCATGGTTCGGGGGGAGTAGCAGATTGACTAACCTGTCGACAACATCAAGAAGAAACTCCATGCCCTCCACGTCCATCAGCACGCAGGCCGGCGGCGAAGCACCGGCGCGCCCACGAACTCACCCAGCCTGAACTCGGCTGTCCACCCTTTTTTTCGCCTAACCCAGCTCGTTGAGGACGGCCGCCAGCCGCGGTCTCCAGAAGAGGAACGATGCAACTGGAAGGAGAACTGTGCGATTTTTTTTTTCCGAACGCACGTGCACGTTGTGCCCGACTTGCCAACCGGTAGGCGGCTCATACAGCGACATCTGATCCATGGCCCTGGCGTAAAGCAAACATTCTGGGCCATGGCCCGGTCGGATAGACACCATCCTGGGCCACGACCCTGACAGAGGCGGGGCACCTGCCGTCAGGCCTCCACGCGCTCGTACCCACTGTTCGCTACCGCATTCCATCGTATCTCCCTTTTATCGCTGCTGGCAACCACCGTGCCAGCTGGCTTTCTGCGAATCCCAAGACTGGAACAGACGGGCGAGATAATGGGAGCAGCTGAGCTCGAGCTCCAAAACGCCGCTCTCCTAGTGAGCAGGCTTCTCCCAGTGCGACACAATCGCGGTTGGAGGGTAGAGGCTACTCCCTCCGGGACCTGCTGGTAGGTGCGAGGTGACCGTGTGGCTCCGGATTGGAGAAGTCCTGAGACGCATTGAGGATGTATTAGACACGCAATTTTTTATTGCTTCGTCAGGGCAACTCCAACGTGCGGATGAAGATGCACGATTTGTCTGTTTCTTTTTTTTTTGTCGGTCGGGCGCTTGTTGTCCACAGTGTTCGACCGGTGCGACCAACCTGCGGATACATTTTCTATCCACGTACAAAAACAAATTGATAATAAGAAAGGTCAGTGGCCACGGCCATGCCAGCGTTGACAGTTCATGCGGCCATCCGACCAGCCGACATACATGCCGGCCTCCAAAAAACAAAGCACAATTCATGCTGGCAAATATCACCGACCGGCACGGTTGCCAGCACACAAAAAAGGGGTAGTTCTATAACGCCATATATCTTGGTCTTGGTCATGCCGGCACACTTGGCAGCATACAAAAAAGATGGCGCTCCTAGCCATAGATCAATCATCAAGCTTGAGCATGTCCTTTTGCATCTTCTCAAACCAAGGCATCTTTTCTCGTAGACACCATGCTCAAGTCCATCGTCATGATATCAACATCCTTCATCATGCAAGCGAGCTCCCCTTCTTTTGCTTTGGTCTTGGCTTTCTTTGAGAGGCCATGCCAGCATCGACAGTTCATGTCAGTGGCCATGCGACCAGCTGACATAATGCCAGCCTCCAAAAAAAAGCACATTTCATGCTGGCACATGCCACCGACCGGCACAGTTGCCAGCACACAAAAAAGGGATAGCTCAACCACGCCATACATCTCAGCTTTGGTCTTGCTAGCATACAAAAAAGATGGCACTCCCGCCATAGATCAATCATCAAGCTTGAGCATCTCCTTTTGCATCTTCTCGAACCAGGGCCTCTTTCTTGGAGACACCATTCTCAAGTCCACCATCATGATCTCAACCTCCTTCATCATGCAAGTGAGCGCTACTTCTATTGCTTTATTATTGGCTTTGGTCGCCTCTATCTCGAGTTTCTTTGCGTGCATGTCCGCCTCCATCTCTAGCTTCTTCACTTGCATTTTCGCCTCCATCTCGAGCTTCTTCGTTTCCACCTCCACCTCCATCTCGAACTTCCTCCTTTGTACCTCGATGTATGCCTTCATTTGCTCCTCTCTATCTTGTCAATGCTTCTCCTCTCTTGTCTCATTTTGGGCCATCGTGCTTTGCAATGTTTCTTGCAAGGAAAATGCCGCCGCATCACGCTTCTCCTCCTTGGAATTGGTATTTCCCCGCGGCCTCTTCTCTTCCTTGACATGGACCTCAATGGCTTGCGGCCCTCCATTCTTCTTGAGGGCGGAATTTTGCTACATGAACTTCCGAATGCTTTGTCGCTTCTTCCTTTGTGCATTGGTTTTATTTGTGAGCTCGTTGGCAAACAAAGGCCCTCCCTCGATGTCCCCTTCTTCTTCTTCGTCTTCTTCTTCTTCTTCTTCTTCTTCTTCTTCTTCTTCCTCTTCTTCTTCGTAGTTGTTCGGGAACTGGTGGCCTTGCGGAAACATGTCGTTCATGCCATTTTGGCCTTGCGCGAACGTGTTGTCCATACCATCATGGCCTTGCATGAAGGTTGTGACGCCTCCGATTTGACCGTATACTAATCATACACGCAAAGGTGTACGATCAAGATCAGGGACTAGAAGATATCACAACACAACTCTAGACACAAATTAAAATAATACAAGCTTTATATTACAAGCCAGGGGCCTCGAGGTTGTCGTGAAGGCACAAATTTGCTTTGGCGAAAAAAATGGTTCTTCCCCAAGAATCACAGATTTGTTTATTGTGGAGACACAGATTTGCTTCTGCGGTGCTTCTCAAAAAAGGGAAAAACAAGAGAAGCACAAAGCCATAGATTTGTTTCCGAGACAGTGATGTGCTTCTCAAAAAAGGAAAACAAAGTGAAAAGAAACCATGCTTCTGGCTCTGTTTTATTTCATCATTATTTTTTTCTCTTTTTAATTTTTTGCATTTTGATGCTTTCTCTATCTCTGTTTTCCCGTTCTTTTTGAAAAATAGTTCATGAAAGCTTATTAACATGGGATGTAATTTCAAAGATCTCGACGCGAGAAATCCAATAGATTCGGGATTTGGACACACGGTTCAAAAGATATTTTTTTTATAAAAATATACAAAAAAAACTAAGAGGTACTCCCTCCGTTCCATAATGTAGTGCGCCCGCGCTTACCGAGATCTAAATTTGACCGCAAATTTAACTAACAAGACCGATTACGGTGGGGAAAAAATTATATCACTGAATTCATATTGAAAATACGAATTCAGTGGTATAATTTTTGCCCCCGCCGCAGTCGGTCTCGGTAGTTAAATTTACGGTCAAGCTTGAATCTCGGGAAGCGCGGGTGCACTACATTGTGAAATGGAGGGAGTAGCAACAAGTGGCGCACGTGTAGTACGTCACTTTTCAACGCGTAAGAAGGTGAGGGTGATCTTTGCAAATGATAACCCCTACCTAGTGATTTTGTATTTGATGTTGTGTGTGTCGAATTGGTGGGCAAGCGCAAAAGGCCGCTCCTCATGGGTTGGCACAGTCTTTTGCACGGTGCATGTTAGCGAGCAATACCTCTGGTCTTTCAGCTATTTTTTTCTTTAGTTTTCTTTATTCTTAAAAATAAAACGTGTATTTTTAAAATTTTCACGATATAAAACTATGTGCACGGACCTAAAAAATCTAGATTTTCTTACAATACTCATGTAATTTAAAATTTTAAAAATATATAAAATTCTCATAAATTTCAGGAAATGTGACCCAATTTTAAGATGGTTACGTGTTTACCATACTTAATAATATTAAAAAAATCATGTATTCAAAATTGTTCATGGATTTAATAATATTAGTGAATTTTGAATAGGTTAAAAAATGGACGAAAAGCAAAATCGTAATAAGGAAAATGGAAAACAAAACACTAAAAAAGGAAACAAGAAAACAGAAAAACAGAAAAAAAAAGGGAGAAATCTACAGAAAAAATAATTTGCATTCCCACTCGACAAATTGTCAAGTACTAAACGCTTTTATATTAATTTACAGAGGGAGTACATGGTTTAATGATTTAATCCTTGTTGAGTTGATTGGGCGTGGCTATGAGCCGCTTGCTGTGATGCACACCGCTGCCTCGTCTTTAGGGCGCGTTGGTGCGCTGGCCCAGTACTAGGATGGGCTCGCTTGGCTGACATCATACTGATGTCACTCATATTTCTCCTTCTCTTTCTCACTTTTATTTAACCTAAATACATATAGTTCAAGAAAAAATAAATTTATTGAAGAAATTTTAAATCAGAAGTTTCAAAAATGTTAACCTAGTATTAAAAGTTTGTCAGTGCAGTTTTGTTGTAATATTCATAACTTTCAAAAACAAAATCGTGCCAACAAAACATTGTTCCTGTGTTTCAAAAAAATGCATGCAAAAGTTTTAATAAACTTGTATACAATGAAAAATATTAGTGTAACGTAAAAAAGATTAGCATTTAAAAAATTGTACGTGACATTTACGGAAGTATTCCCATGTTCCAGTAAAATGTCGTGACATTCAAAAACATGTTATATACAATGTATATCGCGTAGGTACAATGAAAATTTGGATTAAAAAATGTTCGTGGAATTTTACAAAAATAATCACGCCTTTCCAAACAATGTCCCTGAAATTAAAAAAATGTTTATACAATGCAAAGAAAATGTTTATGTAGTTTAGAAAAATATTGATTGCCACTAAAAATATGTACAGAGTGTGTTTGGAAAAATGTTACCCTTTATTCGAAAAAGTATTTAAATAATGGGCATCGTGTATTTAAATAATGTCCAACATGTATCCTAAAAACTGTTTGACGTGTGCTCTAAATGTACATTTTGTACTAACAAAAAATTGGACATGTGTTTTAAAAGGAAAACGTATAAAAGCAGGCAAAAAAAGAAAACAAAGAAAAATATGGAAGAAAAATTATAACAAAAATATAAAGAAAAAACTCAAAAACCAATGAGAAAACGAAGAAAACTAAACCAAAATGAAGGGGGGAAACCAAACGAAACCGGTGAAAAACAAATAAAACCGAAGGATAAAAAAACTATAGAAAGCCGGACCTGAACAAACCTACAACACATAGCGAACCAATCTTGCTACCGAGCCGGCTTGCTAGATGTCACCCGTAGGCGATTCCTATTACGAGCGGTACATGCAACATATAGCCCTAGGGGGATAAGGGTGCCAGAACCATCTTAAAATACAGGCTAATTTTTACATCCTGCTAATTTCTTGAAGAAATCCGTCGCGTCGCCACGGGGCCCACTCATCGCCAGTCCCTTTCTTACATATCTCTCTTGCGGTTACAGGAGACGCGAGAGGCACTTGTTTCTTCACCCGCCCATCCCAAACGGTATCCCTCTTCATCTCCTACCCCTCTCCATCTCCTACCTCTCGGCCATAGAGAAAACTCCCGAAACATCGATGCCAAAGCTCCACGGGCGTCCCACCATTTGTTGTTCCAATAGTCGCCCTCCCCAGTGGCGGAGCCAGGAAATTTGTATCAGTGGGGCCGAAGGCTGTTAAAACAGGTTGGGGAGGGCCAAGCTAATGAAAAATAGACTTTTAATAGCAGATAATCACTGATTTTTTCACTGTTCATGAACAAATTAGCACTACATCCATATTGTTAGGGGGGTCAGGGCCCCTGCTGGTCCCCCTGTCTCCGCCACTGGCCCTCCCATCCCATGCCCATTTATGTTGTCTTGTGTCCATCTGATGGTTTTCTCCTGCCTTCTATAAGATTCACCAAGGGTTGGGAAAAGACGGTGATCTCGCCATGGCCGGCGAGGAGACGTTGATGCTGCGGTCAAAGACGCACCTATAGCCACCCATTTGGGCACTGATGCAGCAAGCTTGGCCTGCACTCGCCCCACGATGTTGTCACCATGGCTGGCTAGGAGAAACACAATTGTTGATGCACAATCCTCGGCTGCAAGGTCAACGCCGGTGTTGCAATCTCGAGTGCAGCTCTCTCATAAATGCTGCTGCTGCCTGAACAACAGTGCTTAAAGGGCCATCAACGGTGTTGCAGGGACATTGATGTGCGCTTCTGCGAGAATGGTGTAGCTACAACATGTTGCGGCAGCAGTGCTACTGCAAGTTTGCCACCTTGGGTGCCACACCCCTGCAAACATGGGAACCAGTGATGCTACCATGACCTCGGCCGGCGTCTGCCATGCTGCGAGGAGCACTAGTGGTTTCCAATTGGGTGTTATGGGCAGTGTTCCGGGATTCATCTGTGTTGCAGTGATGCTGCGGGAGGCCACCAGTGTTGCGGCGGAGCAGCCGCCGATGTTGCGATCGGTGTTGTGCTAGCGTCACCGATGTGCGAAGGCGCGGGCTATTGGCCACGACAAGGAGAACAAAGTAAAATGTGTGTTGTGTGTGTCGTGTTGCTTCGATAGGGAGAAATGAAGCAAAGTCTTTCTCTTGCATGCTTGTTGCCCTAGCCCATCTGATGACTATGCATGTTCAGATCGGTCTGGCCAGCCGACTAATGATTGATTATGCGTCCGTGAGGCGCCAGTCCTGTCCTAACCATCAAACCATTAGTTGGTTCTTTTTGAGGGTTTTTTAACAGGAATCTTTTAGGTTGATAATCACAATAGTTTTTTACGTTTCATGGTATACACGCATTCGTGCATGTTGTATGTCTGTTGTACACATCGGCCTACACATGCTTTGTTCATTTACCGGAGACGGATTCAAAACTACACTGAAGGAAAAATTTAAAGACCAATGAGATGCATGACAGGCAAAACAAGCAGGAGACATGCATGACCCATCCTCATATAAGTATGGTTTGTTGTTCTATTAGCTCACCATCCACACGAGAGAAACAATCTAGTTAGCCATCTCTTAAAGATGAAAACTGTCACGAAGAAGCTCGTGTGGTATGGCCCATGGCCAACAGGTGCTCAAAGCATAGGAGATTGGAGCAAACCAAATCACAATCACATCTCACGATGGAGGGACCAGCCGCTTGTACTTATGCCTCAATGTATTCATGCTTAGATCAACCTAGCTATGTTTGAATGTCAAATAATATCAAGATTGAAGACACCGGCAAGAGAAACTAACTGTGTCAAAATATAATCAAGCAAAGGGAGATTATTCAGTTTAGTCCTTACATTGGCTTATACATCTATGTGGAAAACTTGAAGTCTCAAAAATATACTTAGATTTGAGAACCGAGATGGAGCTTCTGTAATAGATTTGCCTTGAGTTGTGACCAGCCACCATATTGGCTTGGTGTATCAGGGCTAACCCTAGACATCAGTGTTGTACTCGATGCTTCATCCAATGGGTTCTACAGTGGTTACCATTTGTGACCCTTTTTGGGAAACAGTTGAGGATTGATTTGAGAACAAACCGATTAGGTCTTCTGCTCAGCTACGTAATGTCCATTTATCAAATATTGTGCAATATTTTGAATCTATCCTCGAGTATTTATCAAGTACTATCAAGGCACATGCGGTACTACAACCCAATCCTTGTTGTGACAATACGTCCGGACCGATCTGATATGGAGTCACAAAGTTGTAGGCCAATTGTGCATCCAAGCTAGGACCAATATTGATCATCACATTACTCACTTTGTGTGGTGGAGTCCACATTCATGCGTGTTTCATGTACATGTGGGCCATACATACTTAGTTTGTTTATCGAACACTGATGCAAAAGGGGACTAAGAAAATGAGAGACCGATGCGATGATGCAAGACAGATTGACCGGCAAAGCAAGCAGACATGCAAGACCGGTGCCTAAATGTACTGCATTCGGTCAATTCAGGTAAAATGCATGCATATACATACCTAATTAATGTAAACATTTGGCTAGGCAAGCTAACTATATGTATGATTTCTTGTCCTAGTGCTGCTATATAAGGTATAACACGAGAGAACCTACCTGGTTAGCCAGCCAGTCCCTGAAAATGGATTTGTCGCGAAGAAGCTCGCGTGAAACCAACAAGTGTCCAAGTTAACTAGTGTGGGAGATCGGAGCAAACCAAACCTCAATCACATCTACAATTGGTGGAGTCGGGCAGTTGTACATCTACATAAATGTAGTTATACTGCAATGGAAAACCCGAGTATCAAATAAGTAATGTTATGGCAGATGTCTGAGTTAAGTTGAGGAAGCTTATTCAGTCTAGTAATACTGCCATTTGTCAAGTAATTATCAAATATATATTGTGCAATCTTTTGAATCCATAGTCGATTATGTCGATCCAATTTTTCTAGAGGCTTCTCAAAGGGACAGGTGTAAACAACACTGCTGCTTTTTTATGGTTCTCGATATATTCTAATCTTCTGAAGATGATGAGATCCTATGTCCATGTTCAGATGCATCTGCGGCCAGCTGGTTCATAAGATCCAGAGGATTAAACTGGAGCTCTATTTACCGTACTTACCTGCCACTACTAGTGTAATCGATGGTTAAGCAAGCAATCTACAGAATTGTCAGCCTACAACAACAATAATAGTAGATGAATTTCTGCAACATCCTCAAGAAACATCTATTGCGCCTTCTCAATTACCAAAACCAGTACTGGAAGAAACGTTGTACCATCCATTGGATCAAATTCGGAGACGAAAATACAAAGTTCTTCCAAGCTGTTGCCACCGAGCGGTTCAGACGCAACAACATTGCAAGCTTCAGAAATAACGTGGGAGAAATTGTGGATGATCATGCTCGGAAAGAGGCTCTGCTCTTAACTTATACTAACCGCCTGGGTACCTCTCGCCCGACTGAAATGAGATTTAACCTCCCTGACATCATTCAACGTTATAAAAACCTGGACCACCTAACTGATCCATTCACACACGCTGAAATTGCCGAGGTGATTAAGGATATGCCTACTGACCGTGCCCCTGGTCCGGACGGATTTAGTGGTGCATTTCTAAAAGCATGTTGGCCTCTAATCAAACATGATTTTTACTCATTGTGTGACTAATTTCACGAAGGCAGTCTTGATCTCACAAGTATAAATGATGGACTGATTACTCTGATTCCAAAAACAAACTCCCCTGAGGCTGTGTGTGATTATAGGCCGATCTCGCTCCTCAACTGCTGTCTAAAACTGATTACCAAGCTCCTTGCCAATCGTTTACAACGCGTCATCCTGCAAATTATCCACAGAAACCAGTACAGTTTCATCAAAGGACGCACGATCCAAGACTGCCTTGCCTGGGCCTTCCAATATATTTATCAATGTCAAACCTCCAAGCGAGAGATTATCCTTCTTAAATAGGATTTCGCCAAGGCTTTCGATACTATCGAGCATGCCCCCATGCTTAACATCATGAAACACATGGGCTTTAACGACAAGTGGTTGTCTTGGATTGATAGCATTTTTTCCTCTGGCAGATCCTCTGTGTTGCTAAATGGGGTTCCTGGCCGCCAGTTTCATTGTCGTAGTGGAGTGCGCCAGGGTGATCCGCTCTCCCCCTGATTTTTGTACTTGCCGCTGACCTACTCTAGGCTGCCATTAATGATGCCTTCCGACAAGGCCGAATCCAGCTACCATTCCCCTGTGCAGGGCAATCGGAATATCCGGTGATCCAATACGCAGATGATACGATCCTGGTAATGCCAGCCTGCCCACAAGAAGCTGCCACCATGAAAGGGATTCTGATTGATTATGCTTCATCGATTGGCTTAAGGATAAATTTCCATAAATCCACATTCATCCCAATCAATCTATCTACTGACGCAGCTGCTACCTTTTCAAATCTGTTCGATTTCTCTGTTGGGTCGATGTCGTTCACATACCTAGGCTTGCCCCTCGGTACCTCCAAGCCCACGATCTTGGATCTCATGCCGCTGGTATGTAGTGTCGAACGTTGTTTCACCTCTACTATTGCGATGATGTCTTATGGTGGCAAGCTCTCTTGGCTCAATACAAACGTTACTTCGCTCCTCATCAACGCCATTTGCATGCTTAAGTTCCCGCCAAAATTGATTGAGATGCTTGACAAGATCAGGAGAAGATATCTTTGGATCAAGAAATCTGAGCAAGGAGAAAAATGCAACTCCCTTGCCGCATGGGAGATGGTCTGTAAGCCCAAAAAACATGGAGGTCTCGGGGTCATCAACATCAAGCTGCAAAACGAGGCCTTGCTCATGAAATTCCTCCATAAGTTTTATAACAAGATGGATATACCGTGGGTGCAGCTCATGTGGGACGCCTACTACACTGACAAAATACCGCATGCTGTGGCCGATCGGCTCATTCTGGTGGCGAGACATCTTGAAGCTCACTCCCATCTTCCGTGGCATATCCCAGGTGCAAGTGGTGTCCGGCACGTCAGCGTTGTTTTGGAAGGATCTATGGGGCAATGATGTATTACAAAGCTCACACCTCCATGCCTTCTCCTTTGCCATGCATGAATACGTCTCCGTCAAGGGTTTCTTGGAGAACACGTCACTCGCTGCGGCCTTCCACCTCCCTCTCTCTCCACAGGCTTTGAATGAGGTGCGAGACATCCAAATGCTTTCTTCACACATGAGCCCGACCCCCTCTGTTAATGATGCCTGGTGCTATACTTGGGGCAAGACGGAGTACAGATCAACCGATTACTGCCAATACTATTTCAAAGACGCAAACGCTCATCCCATCTTCAAATGTCTATGACGTTCTCACTGCATCATGAGGATTAAAGTCTTCGGGTGGCTCTTACTCCATGACAGACTCAACACACGCAACATGTTGAAACACCATCACTATGACATTGGTGATGATCACAGTTGCCTCCTTTGTGGGGGTCCAGACGAAGAGACGGTGGATCACATGATTTTTACGTGCCCCTTCAGTCAAGCCTGTTGGCAAAAACTTGGGATCATCTGACCGAGGTTCGACTGTCGCCTGCATCTGTTGCAAACCACCAAAGACACCTGGAATGGCCCACTGTTCTTTTACATATTCCTCGTGGCAGCTTGGAGTTTGTGAAAGGAAAGAAACAACAAGCATTTTAGAAGGGTGGACCCTACCATCGACTCCTCGCTCCAGAGGTTCAAGAAAGATTTTGGCCTGGTACAACACAGAACCAAGAGGGCTCATTCTGCCCTCATAGCATCATTCATAGCTGATCTTTGACATAAGTAGTTCCTGTTGAACATACTCTGCCTGTTTTTCTCACTTCTGACCAAAAGCACAGTTCTTTGTGTGGTGGGTTGGAACTGCTTTTACATATGATGTAATTGTGTAAAACACCTACATTATATATGAAAACACAGTAGGAGCCTCTCGTACTGTCCCTTCCCTAAAAAAACAAAAATAATAATAGTAGAAAATTGATTTTAAACTAGATTAATTTCCCATTTCTCTGAAGGCCGACCAAATTAGAGAGGGAAGAAAAAACACAGATTCTTAAGGACAAAGGGACAGATGTACTGCAACTAGGGATGCAGAGCGGACGGGTTTGCGGGCTACAGCGTAGTATAAATCAATCTCTAGTTTAGTGTTAATTTTCCGGCCAGTTATTGTAAAATGATTTGTTTGTTTCGCGGGTTATGCGGGACGCCGCTTGCATCCCTAACTTTCAACAGTGCTGCTTATTTTTCTCCATCTGCCTGCCAAAACACCTAATTCTGCTTTCCCAACAAAGTGGTAGGCCAACTACCAAAAGTTCCAGTTGTGAATGGGAAACTGGGAACACCTAACCAGTAATACAATAGGCCTAACATGCAGTTTGATGTCCGTGTCACAGAAGGCAATGTACTAAAGCACAACAGCAGAAGGAGAGATTTCGGTACCTGATTTGGTTTGCTTGGAGCAGAAGAGGTCCAGCTCATCGTCGTAATGGGTCAACAACCTGAACTCCAATCATGTTAGCTAACATTGCAAGGCAAGTAGACAACAACCTTGTGACAGATCTGCACGTCAGGACTGCGAAAAACAGAGTTCGCTTAACCTGAAGCTAAATACATTTATGGTAATTTGGTGTAACTGGTGATCAATTAATCACATATGTTGAGTAGGCTTATCAGGGTGTGATCAGCCTAACACTGGACAAGCTTCTGTTGGTGCTAAATTGCCAAATCCATGTGAGTTCGAGATGTATAATGCCGAATCTAAAAATTAAAAAGGGTCAAAAGTAGGACATCTGAGAACACAAAGGTTAGTAACTTGAATGTAGTGCTCGGCTACTTTATTATATGTATGCCCACAACTTCACATTATTATATATATCTTAGTCCCACAGATCAATGACAAGATTAACAGGGTATGAAACCAAATGCGTCATGTGATTATTTTTGGACATGTTGGAGTAATCTTCTCTTTGAAGTATATACCAAATTGTACAGATATACATACCAGTCACTAAGTTAGAAGATTAGGAAAAAGAACATGACCTAACCTCAAAAAGATGAAAAAACCGAGCACCTATTCTAAGCCATGTGGCAGCATGATTATACCTCTCCCGCAGTCAAAAAAGGAGTTCCTCCAACTCCTTGTATCAATAGAGAACCTCAAGTAAAATCCTTCTACCTTGAGATCTATACTATATCTCCACTTTGTTCTATACTTATATCTATAAAGAATCTGAACTAAAATCCTTTATGTTGATATGCACTACAAATATATGGAAAAAGGTATGTTCATCCTTTTAGTGGCTCAAGCTGCACTTCCATCAATCCAGGTGAACCAGATTCCATTTTACTGTCGAACCTATCGGACTGCAGAAGATCAACCGAATCGTCTTCCTCAGTGTTGCCGGTGCATCCAAACCCTGTGATACTATACGCTCTATCACACATAAACCTCCTTATATCTTCCTCAAAACAGCCACCATACCTACCTATTATGGCATTTTCATAGCCATTCCGAGATATATTGCCATGCAACTTTCCACCGTTCCGTTTATTATGACACGCTCCATCATTGTCATATTGCTTTTGCATGCTCATGTAGTTGACATCGTATTTGTGAAAAAATCACCTTTACAATTCTTTCATACATGTCGCTCTTGATTCATTTCATATCTCGGTACACCGACGGAGGCATTCACATAGAGTCATATTTTATTCTTAGTATCGAGTTGTAATTCTGGAGTTGTAAATAAATAAAAGTGTGATGATCTTCATTATTAGAGCATTGTCCCATGTGAGAAAAGGATGATGGAGACTATGATTCCCCCACAAGTCGGGATGAGACTCCGGACTTCGTAAAAAATATAACAGGCCAAAGAAGCTCGAATAAAAACAAAAGAGGCCAAAGAAGCCCACCAAAATAAAAAAAATGAGAGAAAAAGATAGAAGAGACAATGTTACTATCCTTTTACCACACTTGTGCTTCAAAGTAGCACCATAATCTTCATGATAGAGATTCTCCTATGTTGTCACTTTCATATACTAGTGGGAATTTTTCATTATAGAACTTTGCTTGTATATTCCAATGATGGGCTTCCTCAAAATGCCATAGATCTTCGTGAGCAAGCAAGTTGGATGCACACCCACTTAGTTTCTTTTGATGAGCTTTCATACATTTATAGCTCTAGTGCATCCGTTGCATGGCAATCCCTACTCCTCGTATTGACATTAATTGATGAGCATCTCCATAGCCCGTTGATTAGCCGAGTCAATATGAGACTTTTTCCTTTTTTGTTCTCTCACATAATCTCTATCATCATACTCTACTCCACCCATAGTGCTATATCCATGGCTTACACTCATGTTTGCGTGAGGGTTGAAAAGGCTGAAGCGTGTTAAAAAGTATGAACCAATTGTTTGGCTGAAACCGGGGTTGTGCATGATGGGAGTATTTTTTGTGACAAAAATGAAGCATGGCCAAATATATGATATTGTAAGGATAAGATTTGTTTCGCTATGTTATTTTGATAAGACATGATTACTTTGTTAGTATGCTTGAAGTATTACTATTTTTATGTCAATATGAACTTTTATCTTGAATCTTTTGGATCTGAACATTCATGCCACAATAGAGAAAATTACATTGAGAATTATGCTAGGTAGCATTCCACATCAAATTTTTTGTTTTTATCATTTACCTACTCGAGGACGAGCCGGAATTAAGCTTCGGGATGCTTGATACGTCTCCAACGTATCTATAATTTTTGATTGTTCCATGCTATTATATTACCTGTTTTGGATGTTTAATGGGCTTCATTATACACTCTTATATTAATTCTGGGACTAACTTATTAACCGGAGGCCCAGCCCAAATTGCTGGGTTTTTTTGCCTATTCCAGTGTTTCGCGGAAAAGGAATATCAAACGGAGTCCAAACGGAATGAAAGCTTCGGGAGAGTTATTTTTGGAACAAACACAATCCAGGAGACTTGGAGTGCACGTCAAGAAAGAAACAAGGAAGCCACGAGGCAGGGAGGCGCGCCCCCCCACCCTCGTGGGCCCCTCGTGGATCCTGGCCGACTTCCTTCGCCTATATATACTCATATACCCTGAAAACATCCAGGAGCACCACGAAACCTATTTTCACCGCTGCAACCTTCTGTACACGTGAAATCCCATCTCGGGGCCTTTTCCGCCGCTCTGCCGGAGGGGAAATTGATCACGGAGGGCTTCTACATCAACACCAAAGCCTCTCTGATGAAGTGTGAGTAGTTTACCACAGACCTTTGGGTCCATAGTTATTAGCTAGATGGCTTTACAAAGTTCTCCTCGATCTTCTTGGAGATCTATTCAATGTAACTCTTTTTGCGGTATGTTTGTCGAGATCTGATGAATTGTGGGTTTATGATCAAGATTATCTATGAACAATATTTGAATCTCCTCTAGATTATTTTATGTATGATTTGTTATCTTTGCAAGTCTCTTTGAATTATTAGTTTGGTTTGGCCTACTATATTGATCTTTCTTACAATGGGAGATGTGCTTAGCTTTGGGTTCAATCTTGCGGTGTCCTTTGCCAGTGATAGCAGGGGCAGCAAAGCACGTATTGTATTGTTGCCATCGAGGATAAAAAGATGGGGTTTATACCATATTGCTTGAGTTTATCCCTCCACATCACTTAATACTCTAGATATATGCTAGATAGCGGTCGATGTGTGGAGTAATAGTAGTAGATGCAGAATCGTTTCGATCTACTTGTCACGAACGTGATGCCTATATACATTATCATGCCTAGATATTCTCATAACTATGCACTTCTCTATCAATTGCTCGACAGTAATTTGTTCACCCACCATAATACTTATGCTATCTTGAGAGAAGCCACTAGTGAAACCTATAGCCCTGGTGTCTATTTTCCATCATATAAGTTTCTGATCTATTTTATTTTGCATCTTTACTTTCCAATCTATATCAGAAAAATACCAAAAATATTTATCTTATTATCTCTATCAGATCTTACTTTTGCAAGTGGTCGTGAAGGGATTGACAACCCCTTTATCGCGTTGGTTGCAAGGTTCTTATTTGTACCTTGGTTCTCAAAAACTGAGGGAAATACTTATGTTACTTTGTTATATCACCCTTTCCTCTTCAAGGGAAAACCAACGCATGCTCAATAAGTAGCATCTACTATAAAATATATTAATGTATCATAGTAGAATCAAATAGTTTGGTTATCCTGGGCTATCATTATGCCTTGCTTTTGAATAGGTCGTTACATAGCCACGCTTGTGCGAGTCACATGACAAGACGTTCAATCAAAGCTCTCTATATATGTGGTCTACTATAAAATATATTACTATACCATAGTAGAATCAAATAGATTGGTTATCCTGGGCTATCATTATGCCTTGCTTTTAGTATATCGTAAATCTTGCTTTGTATCGAATCTTTATGCAAATCGGTTATCCCGGCTACCACTGTGCCATTCTCTTGGAATGTAATGAGTCTCGGTGCCAATCAGTTATCATGTCAAATCTTGATGACTTTTTACTTAACCACTATTACTATAAATATTCTACTATGTACTTTATTTTGATGCATTCTGTTGAACTAGCTCCTTCTTTGAGAGAAGCTGGATCATGCCTTACACGGGCACTACACGTTGCGCTTCCTGATGTAATTCACTTCTTGGACAGGCGGCACACATCTTGATGCAAATCAGTTCCTGGACAACCAATTTGAGATCAATTATCCGGTAGGTTGACTATACCTTGGTTTTGGTAGTCCTTGATGTTTTTGCTCTATACTTCTGAGCACAATTTCTAACTTAGCTTAATAGCCCTTCTGGGCTCAACTGTATTAAAAAAATATGGCTTACAATTGTTGTTCTGGATTATGTTGTCCCTTTTGCGTTGTCGGGTGCTTTACCTTGGCAGCATGGTGAAATTCCTTGCTTTCTCCATGTGAATTTTCCAAAAAGCTTCTCTGTTTAAGGAACCAATTTTGCTCTTTGATGTTGTGTCGACCAATGCTCAGTACCTAATAGAACAAAAGTGGGTTACCGGGTCAATACACCTTATATAAATTATAAATGGGCAATATGTGGCCATCTAGAGTGGAATTTGGTTCATTGATTGATACAAGGGTCAAATTGGTCTATTCTCAAGGTAATCACCACTGCTTTGTTTTTAGGCTTTTGTGCCTGGTTTTTTTAGGATCTCTGTGTCAAGGTGGGGATATATCAAAGTAATGCCATGTTCTAATTATAAATGAAAGAAAGTTAAGAACTTAGTAATTACATAGTAATCATGGCTAGAGCATAGAGGTCAGAGATGTACAAATGATTGATTAAAAAAATGTTTGTATTTGCAACAACACACTATATCACATCGTGTATGCATTTTTGTAGAATATAAGTCAGGTTTAGAACTTTTGACCACGACAACTAGAAAAACAAAGTAAATCAATCGTATATATCTAGTAACGTATATATTTAGATATTCATGCTGCATAAGCATACTTCAGTTCCCCTGGGAGCACTAGCTGCTGGCGTATACATGTATTTCTTGGTTCTAACAAGATGCATGGCAATCTTAGAAAATATAGAGTCTGTTTGGTTCCCTTGCCTGTACGCCTTGCTGGGCGAGGCTAGCCTTGCCGACGGAGGCTAGCCAAATCTGATCGCCCGCACGATTGAAGAAAAAACTGGAAACCACATGCAACGAGGTATGATCGCCCAGGAACCAAATAATTGACTTCCTTGCTAGGCTGGGCAAGGCAAGCGCTTCCAAAGAACCAAACATACCCATAGTAAGTACCTGTCCTGAAATTTATGACTCGCGTGAGGTGACTATCTGTAGATAACTATCGTACTTGCATAGCTGGTTGGTTTATTTGATTATAATCAAACCGAACTATTATAATTTTAAGATCGTGATTATTCAGATGAAAAATGATCAAAGAAATACATGTACAGAGTCACATCTCTTGAGATCATGATTAGGCATGCAATTGCTCCTTCAAATTATTGTGATATTGAATTGTTGGGTAACATAGCAGAAATTTAAAATTTTCCTACGTGTCACCAAGATCTATCTATGGAGAAACCAGCAACGAGGGAAGGAGAGTGCATCTACATATCCTTGTAGATCGCTAAGCGGAAGCGTTCATGAGAACAGGGTTGAAGGAGTCGTACTCGTCGTGATCCAAATCACCGGAGATCCTAGTGCCGAACGGACGGCACCTCCACGTTCAACACACGTACAGCCCGGTGACGTCTCCCACGCCTTGATCCAGCAAGGAGAGAGGGAGAGGTTGAGGAAGACTCCATCCAGCAGCAGCACAACGGCGTGGTGGTGATGGAGGAGTGTGGCTATCCTGCAGGGCTTCGCCAAGCACCACGGGATATGAGGAGAAATAGAGGAAGGGCTGCACCAACAGGCAGAGATCGAATCACGTGTATTGGGCAGCCCCTAGGCCTCATATATATAGGGGAAGGGGAGGAGGGTGCGCCCCCTCTAGGGTTCCCACCCCTAGAGGGGCGGCAGCCCCAAACCCATCTATGGGTGGCGGCCACAAGGGGGGGGAGAGGGAGGCGCAGGGAGTATGGGCCTTAGGGCCCATCTGCCCTTAGGGTTTGCCCCCTCTCCCCTTCTAGGCGCATGGGCCATGGTGGGAGGCGCCCTAGCCCACCTAGGGGCTGGTGCCTTCTCATACTTGGCCCATGTATGCCTCTGGGGCCCATGCCCCCCCCCCGGTGGACCCCCGGACCCCTCCGGTGGTCCCGGTACATTACCGATAAACCCCAAAACTTTTCCGGTGACCAAAACAGGACTTCCCATATATAAATCTTTACCTCCGGACCATTCCGGAACTCCTCGTGACGTCTGGGATCTCATCCGGGACTCCGAACAACATTCGGTAACCACATACAAACTTCCTTTATAACCCTAGCGTCATCGAACCTTAAGTGTGTAGACCCTACGGGTTCGGGAATCATGCAGACATGACCGAGACGTTCTCCGGTCAATAACCAACAGCGGGATCTGGATACCCATGTTGGCTCCCACATGTTCCACAATGATCTCATCGGATGAACCACGATGTCAAGGACTCAATCGATCCCGTATTCAATTCCCTTTGTCTAGCGGTATTGTACTTGCCCGAGATTCGATCGTCGGTATACCGATACCTTGTTCAATCTCGTTACCGGCAAGTCTCTTTACTCGTTCCATAACACATCATCCCGTGATCAACCCCTTGGTCACATTGTGCACATTCTGATGATGTCCTACCGAGTGGGCCCAAAGATACCTCTCCGTTTACACGGAGTGACAAATCCCAGTCTCGATTCGTGCCAACCCAACAGACACTTTCGGAGATACCTGTAATGCACCTTTATAGCCACCCAGTTACGTTGTGACGTTTGGTACACCCAAAGCATTCCTACGGTATCCGGGAGTTGCACAATCTCATGGTCTAAGGAAAAAATACTTGACATTAGAAAAGCTTTAGCATACGAACTACACGATCTTTGTGCTAGGCTTAGGATTGGGTCTTGTCCATCACATCATTCTCCTAATGATGTGATCCCATTATCAACGACATCCAATGTCCATGGTCAGGAAACCGTAACCATCTATTGATCAATGAGCTAGTCAACTAGAGGCTTACTAGGGACATGGTGTTGTCTATGTATCCACACATGTATCCGAGTTTCCTATCAATACAATTATAGCATGGATAATAAACGATTATCATGAACAAAGAAATATAATAATAACACTTTTATTATTGCCTCTAGGGCATATTTCCAACAGTCTCCCACTTGCACTAGAGTCAATAATCTAGTTCACATCACCATGTGATTAACACTGACAGGTCACATCACCATGTGACCAACATCCAAAGAGTTTACTAGTGTCACTAAACTAGTTCACATCATCATGTGATTAAGACTCAATGAGATCTGGGGTTTGATCATGTTCTGCTTGTGAGAGAGGTTTTAGTCAACGGGTCTGCAACATTCAGATCCGTATGTACTTCGCAAATCTCTAGGTCATATTGTAAACGCTGCTACCATTCTCCACTTGGAGCTATTCCAAATGGTTGTTCCACTATACGTATCCGGTTTGCTACTCAGAGTCATTCGAATAGGTGTTAAAGCTTGCATCGACGTAACCCTTTACGCCGAACTCTTTATCACCTCCATAATCGAGAAACCTATCCTTATTCCTTTAAGGATAATTTTTTGACCGCTATCTGGTGATCCACTCCTTGATCACCTTTGTACTCTCTTGCCAGGCAAGTGGCAAGGGACACATCAGGTGCGGTACTTAGCATATCATACTGTAGAGCCTACGTCTAAAGCATAGGGGACGACCTTCGTCCTTTCTCTCTTTTCTGCCGTGGTCGATCTTTAAGTCTTAACTTCGTACCTTACAACTCAGGCAAGAACTCCTTCTTTGACTGATCCATCTTGAACACCTTCAAGATCATGTCAAGGTATATGCTCATTTGAAAGTACCATTAAGCGTTTTTGATCTATCCTCATAGGTCTTGATGCTCAATGTTTAAGTAGCTTAATCCATGTTTTCTATTGAAAAACACCTTTCAAATAACCCTATATGCTTTCCAGAAATTCTACATCATTTCTGACCAACAATATGTCAACAACATATACTCATCAGAAATTCTATAGTGCTCCCACTCACTTCTTTGGAAATACAAGTTTCTCATAAACTTTGTATAGACCCAAAATCTTTGATCATCTTATCAAAGCGTACATTCCAACTCCGAGATGCTTACTCCAGTCCTTTGAAGGATCGCTGGAGCCAGCATACCTTTTAGCATCCTTAGGATCGACAAAACCTTTCTGATTGTATCGCATACAACCTTTCCTTACGACTGGTAAGGAAACTCGTTTTGACATCCATCTGCCAGATTTCATAAATGCAGCTTGTGCTAACGTGATTCCGACGGACTTAAGCATCGCTACGGATGAGAAAATCTCATCGTAGTCAACTCCTTGAACTTGTGAAAAACTCTTCGCCACAAGTCGAGCTTCATAGATGGTGACATTACCATCCACGTCCGTCTTCTTCTTAAAAGATCCATTTATCTCAATGGCTTGCCGATCATTGGGCAAGTCCACCAAAGTCCATGCTTTGTTCTGATACATGGATCCTATCTCGGATTTCATGTCTTCTAAACATTTGTCGGAATATGGGCCCACCATTGCTTCTCCATAGCTCGTAGGTTCATTGTTGTCTAGCAACATGACCTTCAAGATAGGATTACCGTACCACTCTGAAGTGGTACGCATCCTTGTCACCCTACGAGGTACGGTAGTGACTTGATCCAAAACTTCATGATCACTATCATAAGCTTCTACTTCAATTGGTGTAGGTGCCACAGGAACAACTTCCTATGCCCTGCTACACACTAGTTGAAGTGACGGTTCAATAACCTCATCAAGTCTCCACCATCCTCCCACTCAACTCTTTCCGAGACAAACTTTTCCTCGAGAAAGGACCCGATTCAAGAAACAATCCCTATTGCTTTCGGATTTGAATTAGGAGGTATACCCAACTATTTTGGGTGTCCTATGAAGATGCATTTTATCCGCTTTGGGTTCGAGCTTATCAACCTGAAGCTTTTTCACATAAGCGTCGCAGCCCCAAACTTTTAAGAAATGACAACTTAGGTTTCTCCAAATGGTGTCGTCTCAACGGAATTATGTGGTACCCTATTAAAGTGAGTGCGGTTGTCTCTAATGCCTAACCCATGAACGATAGTGGTAATTCGATAAGAGACATCATGGTACGCACCATATCCAATAGGATGCAACTATGATGTTCGGACACACCATCACACTATGGTGTTCCAGGCGCTATTAATTGTGAAACAATTTCCACAATATCTTAATTGCGTGCCAAAGCTCGTAACTCAGATACTCATCTCTATGATCATATCATAGACATTCTATCCTCTTGTCACGAAGATCTTAAACTTCACTCTGAAATTACTTGAACCATTCAATAATTCAGACTTGTGTTTCATCAAGTAAATATACTTAACATCTACTCGAATCATCTGTGAAGTAAGAACATAACGATATTCACTGCATGCCTCAGCACTCATTGGACTGCACACATCAAAATGTGTTGCTTCCAACAAGTTGCTATCTTGTTCCATTTTACTGAAACCGAGGCTTTTCAGTCATCTTGCCTATGTGGTACGATTTGCATATCTCAAGTGATTCAAAATCAAGTGAGTCCAAACGATCCATCTGCATGGAGTTTCTTCATGCGTATACACCAATAGACATGGTTCGCATGTCTCAAACTTTTCAAAAAAGAGTGAGTCCAAAGATCCATCAACATGGAGCTTCTTCATGCGTTTTATACCAATATGACTTACATGGCAGTGCCACAAGTTAGTGGTACTATCATTACTATCTTATATCTTTTGGCATGAAAATGTGTATCACTATGATCGAGATTCAATAAACCATTCCTTTAGGTGCAAGACCATTGAAGGTATTATTCAAATAAATAGAGTAACCATTATTCTCCTTAAATGAATAACCGTATTGCGATAGACATAATCCAATTATGTCTATGTTCAACGCAAACACCAAATGACAATTATTCAGGTTTAATACTAATCTTGATGGTAGAGGGAGCGTGCGATGTTTGATCACATCAAACTTGGAAACACTTCCAACATATATCGTCAGCTCACCTTTAGCTAGTCTCCGTTTATTCCGTAGCTCTTTTATTTCGAGTTACTAACACTTAGCAACTGAACCGGTATCTTAATACACTGGTGCTACTAGGAGTACTAGTAAAGTACACATTAACATAATGTATATCCAATATACTTCTATCGACTTTGCCAGCCTTCTCATCTACCAAGTATCTAGGGTAATTCTGCTCCAGTGGTTGTTCCCCTTATCACAGAAGCACTTAGTCTCGGGTTTGCGTTCAACCTCGGGTTTCTTCACTAGAGCAGCAGCCGATTTGCCGTTTCATGAAGTATCCCTTCTTGCCCTTGCCCTTCTTGAAACTAGTGGTTTCACCAACCATCAACAATTGATGCTCCTTCTTGATTTCTACTTTCGCGGTGTCAAACATCACGAATACCTCAAGGATCATCATATCTATCCCTGATATGTTATAGTTCATCACGAAGCTCTAGCAGCTTGGTGGCAATGACTTTGGAGAAACATCACCATCTCATCTGGAAGATTAACTCCCACTCAATTCAAGTGATTGTTGCAATCAGACAATCTGAGCACAAGCTCAACGATTGAGCTTTTCTCCCTGAGTTTGCAGGCTAAGAAAATCGTCGGAGGTCTTATACCTCTTGACGTGGGCACGAGCCTGAAATCCCAATTTCAGCCCTCGAAACATCTCATATGTTCCGCGACGTTTCGAAAACATCTTTGGTGCCTCTACTCTAAACCATTTAACTGAACTATCACGTAGTTATCAAAACGTGTATGTCCGATGTTCACAACATCCACAAACGACGTTTGGGGTTCAGCACACTGAGCGGTGCATTAAGTACATAAGCTTTCTACTGATCGCATAATCGCTACTGTCAACTTTCAACTATATTTTCTCTAGGAACATATCTAAAAAGTGGAACTAAAGCGCGAGCTTACGACATAATTTGCAAAAGGTCTTTTGACTATGTTCAGGATAATTAAGTTCATCTTATGAACTCCCACTCAGATAGACATACCTCTGGTCATCTAAGTGATTACATGATCCGAGTCAACTAGGCCGTGTCCGATCATCACGTGAGACGGACTAGTCATCATCGGTGAACATCTTCATGTTGATCGTATCTACTATACGACTCATGCTCGACCTTTCGGTCTCTGTGTTCCGAGGCCATGTCTGTACATGCTAGGCTCGTCAAGTTAACCCTAAGTGTTTCGCGTGTGTAAATCTGTCTTACACCCGTTGTATGTGAACGTAAGAATCCATCACACCCAATCATCACGTGGTGCTTAGAAGCGACGAACTTTAGCAACGGTGCACAGTTAGGGGAGAACACTTCTTGAAATTTTTGTAAGGGATCATCTTATTTACTACCGTCGTTCTAAGTAAACAAGATGCATAAACATGATAAACATCACATGCAATCAAATAGTGACATGATATGGCCAATATCATTTTGCTCCTTTTGATCTCCATCTTCGGGGCTCCATGATCATCATCGTCACCGGCATGACACCATGATCTCCATCATCATGATCTCCATCATCGTGTCTCCATGAAGTTGTCTCGCCAACTTATTACTTCTACTACTATGTCTACCGGTTAGCAATAAAGTAAAGTAATTACATGGCGTTGTTTAATGACACGCAGGTCATACAATAAATAAAGACAACTCCTATGGCTCCTGCCGGTTGTCATATTCATCGACATGCAAGTCGTGAATCCTATTACAAGAACATGATCAATCTCATCCATCACATATATCATTCATCACATCCTTTTGGCCATATCACATCACATAGCATACCCTGCAAAAACAAGTTAGACGTCCTCTAATTGTTGTTTGCATGTTTTACGTGGCTGCTATGGGTTTCTAGCAAGAACGTTTCTTACCTACGCAAAGACCACAACGTGATATGCCAATTGCTATTTACCCTTCATAAGGACCCTTTTCATCGAATCCGATCCGACTAAAGTGGGAGAGGCAGACACCCGCCAGCCACCTTATGCAACTAGTGCATGTTAGTCGGTGGGACCGGTCTCACGTAAGCGTACGTGTAAGGTTGGTCCGGGCCGCTTCATCCCACAATTCCACCGAATCAAGATTGGACTAGTAACGGTAAGCATATTGAACAAAATCAACGCCCACAACTACTTTGTGTTCTACTCGTGCAAAGAATCTACGCAATAGACCTAGCTCATGATGCCACTGTTGGGTAACGTAGCAGAAATTCAAAATTTTCCTACGTGTCACCAAGATCTATCTATGGAGAAACCAGCAACGAGGGAAGGAGAGTGCATCTACATACCCTTGTAGATCGCTAAGCGGAAGCGTTCATGAGAACGGGGTTGAAGGAGTCGTACTCGTCGTGATCCAAATCTCCGGAGATCCTAGTGCCGAACGGACGGCACCTCCGCGTTCAACACACGTACAGCCCGGTGACGTCTCCCACGCCTTGATCCAGCAAGGAGAGAGGGAGAGGTTGAGGAAGACTCCATCCAGCAGCAGCACAACGGCGTGGTGGTGATGGAGGAGTGTGGCTATCCTGCAGGGCTTCGCCAAGCACCACGAGATATGAGGAGAAATAGAGGGAGGGCTGCACCAACAGGCAGAGATCGAATCACGTGTATTGGGCAGCCCCTAGGCCTCATATATATAGGGGAAGGGGAGGAGGGTGCGCCCCCTCTAGGGTTCCCACCCCTAGAGGGGCGGCAGCCCCAAACCCATCTATGGGTGGCGGCCACAAGGGGGGAGGAGAGGGAGGCGCAGGGAGTATGGGCCTTAGGGCCCATCTGCCCTTAGGGTTTGCCCCCTCTCCCCTTCTAGGCGCATGGGCCATGGTGGGAGGCGCCCTAGCCCACCTAGGGGCTGGTGCCTTCTCATACTTGGCCCATGTATGCCTCTGGGGCCCATGCCCCCCCCGGTGGACCCCCGGACCCCTCCGGTGGTCCCAGTACATTACCGATAAACCCCGAAACTTTTCCGGTGACCAAAACAGGACTTCCCATATATAAATCTTTACCTCCGGACCATTTCGGAACTCCTCGTGACGTCCGGGATCTCATCCGGGACTCCTAACAACATTCGGTAACCACATACAAACTTCCTTTATAACCCTAGCGTCATCGAACCTTAAGTGTGTAGACCCTACGGGTTCGGGAATCATGCAGACATGACCGAGACGTTCTCCGGTCAATAACCAATAGCGAGATCTGGATACCCATGTTGGCTCCCACATGTTCCACGATGATCTCATCGGATGAACCACGATGTCAAGGACTCAATCGATCCCGTATTCAATTCCCTTTGTCTAGCGGTATTGTACTTGCCCGAGATTCGATCGTCGGTATACCGATACCTTGTTCAATCTCGTTACCGGCAAGTCTCTTTACTCGTTCCGTAACACATCATCCCGTGATCAACCCCTTGGTCACATTGTGCACATTCTGATGATGTCCTACCGAGTGGGCCCAGAGATACCTCTCCGTCTACACGGAGTGACAAATCCCAGTCTCGATTCGTGCCAACCCAACAGACACTTTCGGAGATACCTGTAATGTACCTTTATAGCCACCCAGTTACGTTGTGACGTTTGGTACACCCAAAGCATTCCTACGGTATCCAGGAGTTGCACAATCTCATGGTCTAAGGAAAAGATACTTGACATTAGAAAAGCTTTAGCATACGAACTACACGATCTTTGTGCTAGGCTTAGGATTGGGTCTTGTCCATCACATCATTCTCCTAATGATGTGATCCCGTTATCAACGACATCCAATGTCCATGGTCAGGAAACCGTAACCGTCTATTGATCAACGAGCTAGTCAACTAGAGGCTTACTAGGGACATGGTGTTGTCTATGTATCCACACATGTATCTGAGTTTCCTATCAATACAATTATAGCATGGATAATAAACGATTATCATGAACAAAGAAATATAATAATAACACTTTTATTATTGCCTCTAGGGCATATTTCCAACATGAATTGCTCTTTAGTCTAATAGATTATGTATTGTGGTGCTCCATCTCCTTCTCTCTTCTTGCCAGGACACATACTCTGTCGAATTGCATCTATGTTCTCAAATCATATCCAGACCTAATCAATATGTGCAACTTTAGTGAGGGGTGCCCTGTTACTCACGCAGCTGCTCTAGGTTCACATCTCTCTCTCTCTCTGTGTGTGTGTGTGTGTCTCTCTCTCTCTCTCACACACACACACCACCACCACCACTAGTAGAAAAGGGGGCAATGGTCCAGGCCGGGTCAGCCCATTAGTCCCGGTTCAATCCAGAACCGGGAACAATGGGTGCATTGGACCCGGTTCGTGAGCTCCGGGGGCCGGCCGGGCCACGTGGGCCATTGGTCCCGGTTCGTCTGGACCTTTTGGTCCCGGTTGGTGGGACGAACCGGGACCAATGGGCCTAGCTCCTGGCCCACCACCATTGGTCCCGGTTGGGGCCTGAACCGGGACCAAAGGACGCGCATTAGTCCCGGTTCATACCATCAACCGGGACTAAAGTGTTGGTCCTCGTTGCGGCCAGAGTTTAGTCCCACCTCGCCAACCGAAGGGGGCTCACACCGGTTTATAAGCCCCTCCCTCTCTGCCTTGTTGAGATCCTCTCAAAATGAAAATAGATGCCCTTATACAGGAAATTTGACCTAAATTCATATTGAATTTCTCTGAAGTTAGTAGAAATTTATTGTGAATTTAGGTTGAATTTTCTCTATAAGCGCATCTATGCTCATTTCTGAGCAGTTTTTTATATAGTTTTTTTTCTTTTCTGCTATATTTATTGTTTTCTATTTATTTCTGAGTTGTAATAAGTCGTTAAAAATAAAAAAGATTTTAGTAAAGTTAATCACAACTATTTTTTCTTCTATTTATTTCTGAGCAGTTTTTTATATAGTTTTTTTTCTTTTCTGCTATATTTATTGTTTTCTATTTATTTCTGAGTTGTAATAAGTCATTAAAAATAAAAAAGATTTTAGTAAAGTTAATCACAACTATTTTTTCTTATATTTATTTCTGAGTAGTTTTTTATATAGTTTTTTTCTTTTCTGCTATATTTATTTTTTCTACTTATTTCTGTGTGGTAATAAGTCATTAAAAATAAAAAAGAGACGCAATGCTAGTTAATTCGCTTCAAGTGCCCCTCGCTTGGCGAGGTGGGACTAAACTTTAATGCCCCTCTTTAGATGGGACCATTGGTACCGGTTGGTGGCTCCAAACGGGACCAATGCCCCTCTTTAGTCCCGGCACATAATGCTTTAATGTCTTATGGTTCGGCCCTCGTGATACCATGCCAATTTTCAACTTTCAACTTTTTTAGAGTTCATTTGAAATGCTTTAATGCAGAAAACAAAAGAAAATAAATAATGCAGAAAGTTTATAATTTTTCTAAAACTAAAAGCAAAAGGAATTAAAAAATAAAGCAAAAAAACAAAAGAAAATAAATAAGGCAGAAAACAAAACAAAAAATCTGGGGAAAAAATAAAAATAGCAACAATAAGTATTTTGTTGTAAGTAGAAACAAAATAAAATAAATAAAGCACGAAACAAAACAAAAAAACAATAAAAGTGTTTTCAAATTTGAGAACTAATGGCACTAACAGAAAGTTTAAAATTGTTCTAAAACTAAAAGCAAAAAGAATTAAAAAATAAAGCAAAAAAACAAAAGAAAATAAATAATGCAGAAAACAAAACAAAAAATCTGGGAAAAAATAAAAATAGCAACAATAAGTATGTGTTGTAAGTAGAAACAAAATAAAATAAATAAAGCACGAAACAAAACAAAAAAATAATAAAAAGTGTTTTCAAATTTGAGAACTAATGGCGCTAACAGAAAGTTTAAAATTGTTCTAAAACTAAAAGCAAAAAGAATTAAAAAATAAAGCAAAAAAAACAAAAGAAAATAAATAATGCAGAAAACAAAACAAAAAATCTGGGGGAAAATAAAAATAGCAACAATAAGTAAAGAAAAAAGTGCCTCCTACTGGGCCCCCACGGCCTGAATATGACTAGAAACCCACCATGGGCCAGGATTCAGGCCCGCAGGAGGCCCATTAGGCCCATCAAGCAAAGAAGTAGTAAGTAGGCCCGTAAGCCTGCAGTGAAGAGGAGCTCGAGAGGGGTGCGGCAGTGGGGCTTATAAACCACTGCGCGCCCCTCTCAGCTAGCGAGGTGGGACTAAACTTTCGTGCCGCACCCTGCCAGCACACGACCATTGGTCCCGGTTCGTGGCTCCAACCGGGACCAATGCCTACCCTTTAGTCCCGGTTGGTGGCACCAACCGGGACCAAAGCCCTCTGCTTCCTGCCCTTTGGGCTGCTGAAAAGAGGCCTTTGGTCCCGGTTGGTGCTACCAACCGGGACTAAAGGGTGCATTGGTCCCGGTTGGAGCCACCAACCGGGACCAAAGACTTTGCTATATAAGGAAAAATTCAGAACCGCAACCCCAATTCTGTCAGATTTAGGGTTCCGGCAGACCCTTGAGGTTCGAACATTGGGGTGCGCGCGGAGGTTTCGCCTTCTACCTACCTGTTCCTCGCCGAATCGCTAGGATCTAAACTACGAGTAGAACAACACAAGAGACACAGGGTTTATACTGGTTCAGGCCACCATTGTGGTGTAATACCCTACTCCAGTGTGTGGCTTGGTGGATTGCCTCTTGGGCTGATGATGAATAATACAAGGAAGAACAGCCTCGCGAGGGTCTATTCCTGTGGTGGTGTCGTCCCTTTGGAAGGGTTGATTCTAGATGCCTATCTTATATCCAGATTCCTGTCCCCATCTCTCTACCCTGTGGGTGGCTAGTCCTATTTATAGGCGAAGGCCCTGGGCCTCATCCCAAATATTGAGCGGGAAGGGCGCCAACAATTGGCCAATTTGAAGGGGAACATCTAGTACACTTATCCTGACTAAAGTTGGTCCTCGCCTGTCAAAGGCTCTGGTGGTGACGCCGACTTGGGCTCCACGGTGACCTCCATCCTGCCGTTGGACTGGTCTTGGTCTTGTTGCACCGAAATGGATGCCTTTGCTTGATGCTCTCGCCTGCGCTTGCTCCCCTTGCACCAAAAAGGAAAGAAGGACACTGCGCGGGCTGGCGCCCGTCCGGCGCCCTTGGTCGTCATGGCTTGCGTCATGGGCACCTCACGAGGTACCCCGCCTTGAACTCTCCGCCTCCTCGTGAGCCAGCCTGACGAGGTCGTGCCTGAGGAAGCTCCTTGTCGTCCGCCCCGCGAGGCTTAGCCCCTCGCGAGGGTCGTGAGCTTGTGTTGATGAAGATGGGCCGTGCTGGGCCCCCTTTGAGCCACGCCGCATGCCGCAGGCAGGCAAGTCTGGGGACCCCCGTTCCCAGAACACCGACAGTAGCCCCCGGGCCCAAGGCGCGCCCGGACTTGGCCGAGCAGAGAGGCGAAAGGGCAAGTGCGAAGCGTCGCGGGGCCTAACAGCATGCGGCCTTGGGCGCCGCGTGGCTGTTCATTGGACGTGGGCGCCTCCACTTCCCCACGACGCCTCGGCAACTGCACGGATTCGACAAGTCCCTGCACGCGAAACGAGTCATGACTACCTTCGGTCGTGGAGGCCGACGGTTGGCCTCCCTTGGCTATAAGTATGGAACGGTGCAAGCCATTCCAGTCAATCTTCCTCTGCTATTCCTCCTCTTCTTCATCTTTGCCATCGCTCCGTCTCGCGCTGATGGCGCCCATCCACCGGTTCTCCACAGGAGAGAAGGGAAAGGCCCCCCGAGAGGGTCCTGACCCGCTTCCGCCGAAGAAGCGGTTGGTCTTCTGCCGCCGAGATGAGGGCGTGCGGCAGGAGGTGTCGAGGCCTTGGTGCGAGTGGCCGCCGCCAGGATTCCCGCTGCCTTTGTACGCCCACCATGGGGGCCCTGCAGGAGCTGGTGTCGAGCGCCATGGACGACGCCACCGTCGGCGCCGGCGAGTCATGGTGGTGCGCGTTGTCCCTCCTGGAGTCCACACCGAGGGCTCCTCCCGAGAGTTTGTGCTCCACGCCGCCATGCCTCCTCTATCTTGGATTCGCCTTCCTCCTTCCTTTGCCTTCGAGATTCCGCCGAGGGGGCCTTTCAGGCTCTGGCTGCAGCATGCCGATTGCCAGACTCCTGCGACCGATGCAGATGTCGAGGTCGTCGCCCCATGTAAGGTCTTCATGACCCGGGGCTGGGGCGAGATCGCCCGGGTTTGCAGGGCGAGGGGCGCCCTCGTGATCCACCTGGAGTTCGATGCCACTTCCGTGATGCTCTTCAAGGTCTTCGACGAAGAAGGGCGCCGGCTGGAGTGTTGTCCCAGAGGCAGCGGCAGAAGCTCTGGAGCAGCTGGGACCAGGCCTGCCGCCGCACACTCTTCCAGCAGCTCCTCAAGTGGCGGGGGTGCCGGAGGATCCAGCGACCCCGCCGAGCTCTTCGCAACTCCTGAGACAAGCGATGACAGCTACGAGCCCCCGAGCCTGCGTCGATCTCGGAGCAGGACGGCCCGTTAGGCCGCCGCCGTCCCTAATCTAGATGAGGCTGGCGCCGAGCCTCACGCGGCCCACTGTTGATGATGGTGCCCGCCGCTGTGGTTCGTGTAGTTAGGACTCCTTAGGATACGCATTTTTTGTCCCTGTGAGGAGCCAAGAACACACCCCGTGGGGGCTTGTAAGGTGTCTGTAGCTCCTTTTGTCAATATGATACTCATTATGAAGCAGTGCGAAATGGTTATTCCGTCTTAGCTTAGTTTCTTCCTGTCAGACCTCGTGAGGGCATTATGCTCTGCGCCGACAGGTCCCAGTCCCAAGGCGGCTTCAGCGGTCGCTGGTATGCCAGGTCGCGATGCCGTGGCCAAGGCCAGGAGGTAAGCGGCCCGAGGCCCGGTAAGAGCCCCTGAGTCGCGATGCTCGGGAGGTACCCCTTGGCGCTCAAGCAGCCATCATTCGGTGAGAAAGGAGAGCGACGTTGCTAAGATGGAATTGTATTAAGTGCGGGGACGGTGCTGCAATAGCTAGTGTTCCCGAGAGTGACTTATCTCGAGGATCAGGAACGCTTCCTGGTGCGGCACTAAGTCCATGCCTTGGCCGTCGGAGGGTTGTTTGGCGAGGTCATCACGTGCTTCTCTCCCCTCGCCCTCGCTCCCCTTTCTGCTCTACGTCCTCGGGTCCCGGCCCTCGAGTGAGTCTCGGCTGTCGTTGGTATGCCAGGTCGCGATGCCATGGACATGGCCAGAGGGTGAGGGCTGGAGAACCAGTAGGAGCCCTGAGTCGCGATGCTCAGGCACCCCCCTTTAACGTGCAAGCAGTTTGCGTGGACGAGGGTGAAGAAGACACTGTGAGGGCCTCGCATGACGATGCTCCTGGGGGAACCCTGCAGGCTCATCACAGAAGAAACGAGAGTTGGTCGCGACAAACGACGGTTAGCCGTTAGTTGCCTTGGAGAGGCGGCGGGGCACGAAAGGCTTGGCGAGGTGTGCCGGTTCACCCGTGATCCAGCTCGGGACTCACGGGGCCCCACCCCAAGGTGGGTTGCGCCCGGAGCTGGGCCTTATCTTGAAGTGTGTTCCTGCAAATTTGGCTAGATGCCGATGCTCTACGTCCTCGGGTCCCGGCTCTCGGGCTGGTCTCAGCCATCGCTGTTATGCCGGGGTGCGATGCCGTGGGCAGAATAGAGGGTGAGGGCCGGAGAGCCGGTAGGAGCCCTGAGTCGCGATGCTCGGGCACCCCCCCTTTAACGCGCAAGCTGGGTTAGATGTCGAAACTCTACGTCCTCGGGTCCCGGCT
>NC_041393.1:701794493-701799264 GCF_002162155.2 Triticum dicoccoides
GGGTCCCGGCTCTCGGGCTGGTCTCAGCCGTCGCTGGTATGCCGGGGCGCGATGCCGTGGGCAGACCAGAGGGTGAGGGCCGGAGAGCCGGTAGGAGCCCTGAGTCACGATGCTCAGGCACCCCCCCTTTAACGCGCAAGCTGGGTTAGATGTCAAAACTCTACGTCCTCGGGTCCCGGCTCTCGGGCTGGTCTCAGCCGTCGCTGGTATGCCGGGGCGCGATGCCGTGGGCAGACCAGAGGGTGAGGGCCGGAGAGCCGGTAGGAGCCCTGACTCGCGATGCTCAGGCACCCCCCCTTTAACGCGCAAGCTTGCGATATCCAGGAAGAAAAAAGGTACCATGAACAGGCACCAAACAACAAGCATGACGGGTCAAAAACATGGCCCTAAGATAAATGCAAGAGGGGTACATGCCACTGGGTCTGACCCGAGCGGCTTGGGGATAATGCAGCCTGAGGGGCGCCCCCAGCAGAGTGAGCTAACAACATGAAATAAAAGAGATACACGCCACAGGGACGGACCCACGCGGCCTGGGAATAATGCAGCCCTAAGGGCCCTCCCAGCTGGAAATAAAACTAGAAAGATGTCACCTGATGACGCTGAAGACGAAGGGGTGTTGATGCAGCAGACTCGGTGGGCTGCGGGGGCAGATCCTCACGAGCCCCCAGGCCCTAGGGCCTCGGGAGGCTCCGGAGGCGCTGGTGGCTCCTCGTGGACCGTCTCCATCTTCACCAGGGCTGCGGAACGCCTGACCTCTTGAGCCTCCAGGATGGCCCTCATGATGCGCTGGTATGCAGCAGCCGCGTTCGGCGAGCCGTAAGGCATGCGAATGTAGCTGTGGGGCGGGCCCTCGTAGTGTCCCACTCGCGAAGGCCAGAGGCGCTCCTGAGACGCGGCTTGGTTGAGCCCTGGTATGTCGATGCAGACGCGCAGCCCACCATCCTCGCCTGGATGGGGGGCCACAGCGGGTAAGCGGCGGCTGCCTCTCATGACCCTTGACTCCTATAGCTCCTGAATGGCCTTGCTGATGAACTCCTGAGGGTTTGGCCCTCCTTGCCTTGCTCCTTCTTGATGGAAATGTGCTTCGAAGCACGCCTCCACGTGGTGCCCAAGCGTCTCCCTCGTGACCTTGGCGAGGTCGACGGCCCTCCAGGGGAGAGCCCCCGAGCCCTGTCTGAGGAGGGCGCCGGGCGCGCTTCCCTATGCAATGGAAGGAGGTTCCCCCTGAGCAGGCGCGGGCCCAGAGGGACCTACCTCCTGAGGGGTCGGGCCGGTCGATGTCTTCTTCTTCTTGGGGGCGGCCTCGGGAAGCCTCCTGCTTCCATGATCCGGGTCTTCCAGTGATACGGCCTGAAAGGCTCTCTCCAGGGAGCAAACTGCGTCTCTCTCTTCGCAGGGCACCGTGATGACTCCGCCACTTCCTGGCATCTTGAGAACGTTGTAGCTGTGGTGGGTTACGGCCATGAACTTGGCCAGCGTTGGGTTCCCGAGGATGGCGTTGTACGGCAGGCGAATGTGGGCGACATCGAAGTCGATGAGCTCGGTGCGGTAGTTGTCGCGTGCCTCGAAGGTGACAGGGAGGCGAACCTGCCCAATCGGGACCGTGGAGCCGTCGGTGACTCCGGAGAAAGGCTTGGTGGGCTGAAGCCGACTGTAGGGTACTTGGAGATTGTTGAATGTTTCCACGGACAGGACGTTGAGCCCTGCCCCGCCATCGATGAGGGTCCTGGTGACTAGCACGTTGCTGATGATTGGGGAACAAAGTATCGGGAGGACTCCGGCTGTGGCCGCACACTTGAGCTGATCCGCTGAGCTGAACGTGATGGCACACGCCGACCACCTAAGAGGGCGCGTGGCCTCGAGCTTGGGGAGGACCGCATTCACTTTGCGGGCGAACTGCTTGAAGATGCGCTGAGAGGCTGGGGCTTGGGCTCCGCCTAGGATGCAGGCGATCGCACGTGGTTCCTAGAAGCCCCCAGCCCCTTCGTCCTGATGACGGTCCACATTTCTCCTTGGCTGTGGCGGTAGCGGAGGGAGGCCTGCATTACCTTGAGGGCGATCCTCGCGAGGCTGATCCCTCCAGCCTCCCTCGCGAGGCGGGTCCTGCCAGCGATCCTCGCGAGGTTGGTCGCGCCACCCTTGACGTGGGCCGCGGTCTTCCCAGCGTCCTGCGTTCCTTCCTCCTCCTCGTCCGTAGCCCCGGTCGCTGTGGTCGGGACGCCGGCCAGTCCGTCCTTCACGCACGGCCCTGAGCTCTTGGCATTCATTGGTGTTATGGGTGTGGAGGTTGTGGTACATGTAGTACCGACTGCCCTTGGAGGATTCGGGCTGATCTCTGCCCCGCTTGGTGTCTGGTTCTGCCGTGAGCACGGCAGCCCCCTTGCGCTTCACGTCCTTGGCCTTGGGCTTCTTCTCTTCAGGGTCTGCGGCAGGCAATTCGAGGAGGGAGAGACGCCCTTCCTCAGCCCTGGCGCACTTGGTTGCCAGGTTGAACAACTCCAAGGAAGTGCACAGATCTTCATGCATTGCGAGCTCCTCCTTCATTTTGACGTCACGCACGCTGTCAGAGAAGGCTGAGATGATGGCCTCCTCGGTCACCTTGGGAATCTTGAGGCGCGCGTTGTTGAAACGCTGGATGTACTTCCGTAGGGTTTCCCCTGGTTGTTGCTTGATGCAGCGCATGTCGCTCACGGCGGGTGGCCGGTCACGAGTACCCTGGAAGTTGGCGATGAAGCGGGTGCGCATCTCGTCCCAGGAGGAGATCGTGCCTGGGGCCAGGTTCAGAAGCCAGGTGCGGGCCCCGTCCTTGAGAGCCATGGGAAACCAGTTCGCCATGACCTTCTCGTCTCTCTTGGCAGCCTCAATGCCCAGCTCGTAGAGCTGGAGGAACTCTGCAGGGTCTGCCGTGCCGTCGTAGCGAGGAGGCAGGTCTGGCTTGAACTTGCCGGGCCACGCGACGGTGTGTAGCGCGGTGGTGAAGGCGCGGCAGCCCGCTGTGGCCACAGGAGGCCTTGGAGGATGAAGGGCTCGGTCCTACGGGTCCCCGTGCGCCGCAGTTGGGTGCAGCGCGGGGTCTTAACGTGCTGGAGCAGGAGCGTGGTCGGGACAAGCCGGAGCAGGGAGCGCTCGGGCAGCTTCTCGGGGGCGAGGGACCTCTTGGCAGCTCTGCTCCTGCCGCGCTGGTTCCTGACGGGGCGGGTTCCGCCCAGGGGCCGCGCGCCTTGGAGTCAGGGTGCCTTCTTGAGGGGGAGGCGGCTGAGGCGCCCCAAGAGCTTCATTGCCCGTGCATGGCGGGGCGCGGTGCAGCGAGAAATATGGCGCAGGGGAGCCCCCAGCGGCGCAGACGAGTTCGGCGACTCGGTCGAGCCATTCTTCGTAGACGTCGTCGACTGGGCGGTAGCGCAGGAGCTCGTTTGCCGCGAGGAGCGCAGCTCGAGCCTCCATGGCCGCGTGGGGCGCGCGGGATGAAGAACCAGCGAGGGTGAGCGAGGGCGTAGCGGTGCGACCATCTCGCCTCATGGACGGGTGCTGGGACGATGCTTGCTGCTCGTTCCCCGCCGGGCCGGTGGCGGCATTGATGGCAGGCGACGGAGAACGACGAGGGCGCCCGCCGATGGGAGCAGTCTGGGCGACGCGGGAAGCGAGGGCGGCTTGGCGCTCGGCGCGAACCCGGCGTGCGTCAGACATGGTCGCGACGGTCGGAGAAGAACAGGGCGATGGAAGACGAATTCCGGAGCACCCCTACCTGGCGCGCCAAATGTCGGATTTAGGGTTCCGGCAGACCCTTGAGATTCGAACACTGGGGTGCGCACGGAGGTTTCGCCTTCTACCTACCTGTTCCTCGCCGAATCGCTAGGATCTAAACTATGAGAAGAACAACACAAGAGACACAGGGTTTATACTGGTTCAGGCCACCATTGTGGTGTAATACCATACTCCAGTGTGTGGCGTGGTGGATTGCCTTTTGGGCTGATGATGAACAATACAAGGAAGAACAGCCTCGCGAGGGTCTGTTCTTGTGGTGGTGTCGTCCCTTTGGAAGGGTTGATTCTAGATGCCTATCTTATCTCCAGATTCCTGTCCCCATCTCTCTACCCTGTGGGTGGCTAGTCCTATTTATAGACGAAGGCCCTGGGCCTCTTCCCAAATATTGAGCAGGAAGGGCGCCAACAATTGGCCAATTTGAAGGGGAACATCTAGTACACTTATCCTGACTAAAGTTGGTCCTCGACTGTCAAAGGCTCTGGTGGTGACGCCAACTTGGGCTCCACGGTGACCTCCATCCTGCTGTTGGACTGGTCTTGGTCTTGTTGCACCGAAATGGATGCCTTTGCTTGATGCTCTCGCCTGTGCTTGCTCCCCTTGCACCAAAGAGGAAAGAAGGACACTGCACGGGCTGGCGCCCGTCCCGCGCCCTTGGTCGTCATGGCTTGCGTCATGGGCACCTCACGAGGTACCCCGCCTTGAACTCTCCACCTCCTCGTGAGCCAGCCTGACGAGGCCGTGCCTGAGGAAGCTCCTTGTCGTCCGCCTCGCGAGGCTTAGCCCCACGCGAGGGTCTTGAGCTTGTGTTGATGAAGATGGGCCGTGTTGGGCCCCCTTTGAGCCACGCCGCAGGCCGCAGGCAGGCAAGTCTGGGGACCCCCGTTCCCAGAACGCCGACAACTTTGATCTCTCCTCCTCCTCGATCTCCCGACGCTGCGCGCCGTCTCCTGCCGCCACCTCGCCGTCGCCACCCCGCCCCGACGCCGTCGCCGCCCCGCCCCGACGC
>NC_041393.1:701799993-701806365 GCF_002162155.2 Triticum dicoccoides
GTTTATTTTTAGTAAGTACTATATAGTAAGTGCTACTTTGTTTTTAGTAAGTACTACTTTATTTATTTATAGTAATTAAGTGCTTAGTAATTGAATTAGATAGCTGATTTAATTAATAAAACTACTTTATTTAACTATATATAGAAGTAGTTTGTAGTAAGTGCTACTTTATTTATTTATAGTAAGTGCTACTTTATTTATTTATAGTAAGTGCTACTTTATTTATTTATAGTAAGTGCTACTTTATTTATTTATAGTAAGTGCTACTTTATTTATTTATAGTAAGTGCTTAGTAGTTGAACTAGATAGTTGATTTAATTAATAAAACTACTTTATTTAACTATATATAGAAGTACGTAGTTCCCGCATCGACGTCGGCGATGCCTATCCCGCATCCTCGTCGTCGTCGACTCGGCGGTGGAGGCCTGCTTGATCAGGGCCATGTTCGGGACTGGGCTCTGCCGGGCTGGTATTAGGAGGTGCTATCTTCTGGGGGACGTAGGTTGGTGAGGAGGCAGCCCGTTGTTGACCCGATCCTTGTTTGGTGGCAGTCACATGGGCCAGTGACGGTGCCGAGGCTTCCGGACACCGCGAAGGTGGTACGTCACCGTGTCAGCGAGGAGGACGAGCACGTCCGTCGCTACATGGTTGCGTTGGAGGGCAGGTTCGACAATACCTGGCAGGTTCTTCAGGGATCTCACTAGAGCTATGATCCTGTGATCGTTCCTTATCTTTGGGTGTCCACCGCCCGCGACGATACCCGTCGGGCGCTACGGTTCTAGCTGTATTAATTAGCGATGCTATATGTATGATAGTATTCGAGGAGTATTTGACAATGTACGGACACAAGAGATGATGTACTTTTTGTTATAATTGAATGCATGCTAATTTGAATACTACTTTATTTTACGATTTGGTTTTGCTTATTGAATGCTCATATTGGAAAAGTACTCCTACTTTGAATGCTAAAATTGAAGAGCACTCCATGCAGAAATCTAGGAGCCCCCCTCCATCATCCACGCAGTCGTGGGGGTAGCTTCTCCTTCATTCCCGTGTGCTAGACAATTTGTTGTAATAGTGCACTCGGGAATGAAAGGAGGAGCTACATACCATCACCGATAGTCAACCCGTGATTAATAATAATGATCTAATTTAGGTTTTTTAGTACATATATTTAATATTTGAATTATGAACTTAGGCCAGAAATGTCGTACTCGGACGATGAAAACCGCCCGGGGAGTGCGATTGGTGCCACGACGACCGAGGTATGTGCGACAGGTTCATTGAGCTGGACGAAGATCGGCGCTTCAGCATTAAGCTCGAGGAGACCTTCGATGTTCATACGGTACGCAACGACGACAATAGTTTTTTTCGTAATTAAGCACGACTTCAACTATTTTAACGTGTATTTTTCATCTTTTCTAATTCGACTAGCTTATCTCATGCTTTGCAAGACGCTATGTCTTGAAGAGGATGGGTTTTGAAGACCATGAAAGTATGGAAACCAAAAAAATATCCTAAGTACCCATCATGATGTGGATTTTCAAGTAAAGTTGTACAATGCTCAGAGTGTAACCCATTTTGGTTGCAAAAACTGGGAAGCACTTTGCAAGATGTATGGTTTTGATGAGGGTATGCTTGTCACCATGGATCTTGGTGATCCTACAATCGCGCAAGAGAGACCTTTGATTTTCGTCCTTGTGGATACACCTCCAATTCTTCCCTCATGTGAGCTTAACATAGTTATTAAGTAATTTATATTGTTTATTTCAAAATAGTTGACAACTTATTTCCATTGACAGCTTATTTTCATTCTTCAAAGAATGTGCGGAAAATGGTAGACAGAACCTACTACACCGAAGGCTCCGAACTAACTTATCAGGAGAAAAATCATCTGGTCACATTTTGTACTGATCTTGAGAATTACAATATCTACAATCAAACTCGTCAACATTATGGTCAATACGTGCCACTAGTGCACGTGTTGAACTACGGAAACTACCATGGAGATACCCTGTTAAGATTTTTTACTATTACGACATCCGTGCATCTTTTTGCACACTTCTAAAACTAGTACATCATTGCTAACTACGAAGTTATTATTATGTTTTTCAACAGATAATCCCGAATGATTGTGTGCTCATCTGATGTATACACACGGTAGCCTTCATGTTTTGAACATACAACCAAGTCTTCCTACGAATCTGAACTGTCCATACCGGGTTTCTAAAAGAAGTGGAGACATGACAATCAAAGAATGGAAAAAATGTATGGACAGTCGTAAGGAGCTTCTTGGAAGCAACATTCAGCGAAGGGCAAAAATTGGAGACAGGATGATCGCCATTCTTCATAATGGAGAGTCAGGGTCTATATTGTTTTATGCTATTTTACCTTAAGGGTGTTTAGGTCCTACCTGATACTGATGATCATGTGCTAAGAACAATTATGTAGGGTTGGGTTCGATGACTATGAGGATGATGATCGTATGACTTATTATTAATAACGAGTAGAAGTTGTATGATGATGCATGATTAGTAGGGCGAGTACTTGTTATTATATATGCGGATGTATGCGAGCATGCATGAGTTATTATATCAGCGGGTAAAATGAACATATATAGCAGCAGCGTTGGTAAACCAAGGACGAAGATATAAGAGAGGACACTTCTCTCTGTTAGCTAGCTAATATAACAACCTAAAAATAACCCCCAAAACCCCTAAAGCAGCCACTTTCCAAAAAAATATGGACTTTTGGTCCCGGTTGGTGCCACCAACCGGGACCGAAGGCCCCCTGACTGGACTCGGCGCACAGGGCCACGTGGAGGCACATTGGTCCCGGTTCGTGTTTGAACCGGAACTAATGGGTGGAGGTATTAGTAACGACCCATTAGTCCCAGTTCATGAACCGGGACTAAAGCCCCTTACAAACCGGGACTATTAGGTGTTTTTCTACTAGTGCGCTGCTGCTCCCATTGTATTGACTTACAGCTTGCTGCCGGAACCAGATGGGGTCTCCAGCCAGCCTGCCATTTGGCTTGCAGTCCTGGTCGTTGCAAGTTAGTCTTCCATAGGTATAAGGGTTTTAGTACTTCATTAATGTGACAAAAGTGAAGAGAAAACTGTTGCATCGAATTACTACTGGAGTGGTTTTGATGAGAACTGATAAAGAATATATTTCCTGACCGAGACATTGATATGAATTTTGAGTATTTAATAGAGAAATCCAGTTCATATGAAGAAAAAGAAAGGCATGGTGTACTATATTGACAGTGATTATAAGCCCATTATGGTACTTCAAATCTGAAAAAGAATATATTTCATGACTGAGACATGGGATTTAGAGTCTCAGTTCTGATACGTACATGAATCTCCTTTTATTTTGTCATCCTACTGATAGTTTTGATATGAGATCATATGTTCTGTTTATGTCTTGTAAATTATGAAATGGCATATATGTTAAGCTCTCCTATTTTCATTATATTATATTGTCGATGATGTATGGTTCTGGAATTTGGAGATTAACATTTAGGCTTTGGTATCTTGAATTTTTTTGCTTTCTACTAAACTTGATGCAAACAATTTGTCCTATCTGGCACTGGCTTTTTGGAACAAATTCTGTCATGTGCTTGCAAATTAATTATCCTTTTGACTTAGTATACTCAGATTACCATGGTTTTGGTATATCTCTACTGTTTGCGCTTTATACTAAACTCCTTAGTACTGAAAGAATGCCGTGATTTTCTTTGGATGTACATGATTTATACACATTGGGTCACGGTGCTCAGGCGGGCAACGCGCGCCTTGGCGCGCTTCCGATCTAGTTCTACTTATTGTATGCACACGTACAGGTGGACCAGCTAAAGGCTTGGTTCGTTTACATGATACCGATGCAAAAGCGCATGAAAATGAAAGACCGCCACCATGCAAGACAGGCGAAACAAGCAGGCAAGCATGACGGGTCCTCAAATGTACTGCATTCAGCGCATGCATACCACACCTTACATATTCAAACATCTGGCTATGCATGATCTTCCTCCTCCAATATATATCTATGGTTTGATGTTCTATTGCTGCTATGTAAGGTATTATCACCATCCGCACGAGGGAAACAACCTAGTTAGAGCTAGCTAGCTTTTGAAGATGAAGCTATTAGGAACAACCTCGGTTGTCGTGGCCCATGGCCAACAATTGTTTAAATTAACTTGAGTGTGGGAGATTGGAGAAAACCAAACCACAGTCATATCTACAATGGGTGCCGTGCATGAGTTGTATATGTACTGAATTATAGTTATACTTAGATTGACAATACGTGGGAAACTAGCTAGGTTTGAAATTATGCCGAGATGTAGTTATACCTAGAGGCAGAATCTGAATTCCTGGTTTGTGCCGTCATCAGCCCAGAGCTAGACCTTGTCTTAAACAGTGCCATATTCCGGCAGATCAAGGGAAGCATCAGTTCGAATTTTCATTGTGTGAAAGTTTTGTACTGCCCAAGCAAGGAGACATTTGGATTTTTGCCACTTTGTTCATGGGGATTCGCAGATTTGCCACTTTGAAGAATTGATTCGCATAATTGCCACTTATGTCGTGGAGTCCTTGATTAGTATGCCATGAGCTCCTCTTTTATTCATTTTAATTAGGTTTTTTACATCATCAGGCTAGTGAAAGACTAACTTACCCCTGTGGCTATCGTACACAACTGCAATCGAATCAGCACTCCAACCATCAAGCACACGCTGCATCTGATAATATCGCGTGTGCCATTACTGCCATACCGTTTGTTGCCTCCCTGGATGTCGTGCTCTTGCGATTCCGCCGCCGCCGATCACCTGGATGCCTCGTGCCGCCGACCGGACGTCTTGTGCTGCCGATGGCCTGCAGGCAGAGCGCCTTGGATCGTTCGGTACAGAAGCGACGGCATAAACACCACAAACTCTGCCCTAGCCAGTTGTCGAGAGAACCCTTTGCTGGCCGACGGCAGCTCCTCCGCGGCCACATGACCACCTCCCTCTGCGTCTTCCCATCCTCTTGGGATACGCCCTACCTACTCCTCATCCCATGCGAGCGAACGGCGACCAGGACAAGCAGCACGAGCGGCAGCCATCGCGCCATCGCAGATGGCGACCGGGTGGAGCAAGCAGTGTGCGGTCGAGTGGCACGAGCAGCGACCGGAGGCGTCAGCGGGCGCTCTTTCGGGTGACGAGAAATTTCGTTGCACCCTGTCGAACTAGATCGATAGCCAGAATGCCACATACGAATTCTTAGCACGTATACTTAGCATGAGGGGTAGTTTGGTCTTTTTTACTGCCTATAAATGAGAAAAGAAAAGGGAAATCAATAAAAGGAGGCAAATGGCATGACAATCAAGGAGTCAATGTCATGAGCCGCAATTTTATGTAATTTTGAGAAGCCCCATATTGAAACTGGCAAATATGTAATTTTCTCCCAAGGTTATGGCTAGGTCTCACTCGACTGAGATTTAACTAAGTCTTGGTCAAGTGACGTAACATACAAAAGAGAATAAGAAAAAACTGAAAAGAAAATTTTACACGAATCTCAATGTAAGATTTTACGGATATCCATCTCAATGTCAGTCTACTGAGACTTAGCAAGACTGTGGACCATCTCGCCTCCTTTGGGATAAGTTCATCTGGTTGTGTCACGCAGCAGATTTTTTTTTCCAATCTTTTTAGCTAATGATCTCGCTGCACGGGTTGGGTAATGAAATGAAAATTCTCAGTCCAGAAGAACAGAAATCTTTGTAGCCAGTTGAGGAAGCTTATTCAATTTCGATCTGAGATGTAGCTTCTGCAATGTAATTGACTTGTAGCTGGCCGCCATATTAGCTTTGACTATAAGGCCTAAGCATCAATGTTGTACTCAATGCATGAGGGAAGCCAGGGGCGTAGATTGCATATAAACCAGGTAGCATGCAATGCACCATACTCGGCGCTCAGAAATGTGTGGAATGTTGTTTTTGGCTGAGGCTGCCGGAGGCGATTGTCGACTGTCAGCACAAGCATGTATCATTCTTGTGGGCAAATCATGCATATCAAAAGCATGTCTTATTCTTGTGGGCAAATCATGCCTATCAGATCTGTGTCCAAGATTGATGGGCGCATTACTTTGTTTCGTTTGTTTGATGGAATCCAAACCATTCATGCAAAGACGCACTGAAAAAATGGGACACCGATGCATCGCCTGACTGGCAAACAAGCAGCATGCATGGCCGGTCCCCAAATGTAGTCGAGCATCGGAGATTTGAGCAAACCAGACCACAGTCACATCTCAAACTGGAAGAATTGGTCTGTTCTTTGTACCTATACCGAAATGTAAGGCCATTACGGGGACGAGCCCTCCTCTCGCGTCGCTC
>NC_041393.1:701806785-701811254 GCF_002162155.2 Triticum dicoccoides
TCCCCCTCCACCGTTGCCGGTGGTCGGCGCTGGGCAAAGCCCATGCAGGCTCTCAGATCCATGGGGTGCGGCTCTCCCGGCGGCAGGCCTGGACGATGGCGTGGGCCATGCTCTAGCGGATCGTATCACATCGGTCCTCGTGAAGGAATCTGGACCTGGGGCAGCGGCCCCGGTAGGCGTGGCAGCGGTGTCCTCGGCGGGTGGCGCTCACAGGTGGTGGATGGACGGCTTCTGGACCGCGTGGGAAGTGAGTTGCCGGTGGATCTCCTCCTCGTTGCATCCTCTCTCCTGCTACACTTGGTGGCTTGTGCTCTCGTTTGTCGGCCCAGGTGTGTTGGCAGGAGTTGGTAGAGGTGGCTTCAGACTGGAGGAAACTCTGGAGGGCCCGCTCATCCCGACAGTGGCGACGACCACAATCGCCGCTTTCCTTCCTGCAGGCGTCTTCGAGGTCCTCCCCTCCACCCTGACCCTGGGCCCGGGTGAAAACCCAAAATCCCCTTTGATTAGGCGGCAGCGGCACAACGTGTATCGTGCCCTTCTTGGGGGCGCCGCCTGGGGCGTTCGGATGCTCAGTTAGAGGACTTGCAGGCGGAGGGGATGGGACAAGCGGTAGCAGGTGGTGTTCGCGAAGGTGGAGTGGCGAGGCATCTGACGCATTGACAACGGCATGAGGCAGTGGGGTCTCAGCGATGGTCGCGTGTTCAGACGCGCGCGGGGTGGTAGCGCCATCTGGCGTCGTGGTGGCATCGACGACACATGGGTCTGGCAAGGCATATGCCTTGATCCCTCCTAAAGATGGGACGGTGGAAGATGGCGGTGGCGGATTCTTCAATGTGTGCAAGCGGTGTGTGCTAAGGGTCTGCTGCACTGGTCGGTGCTCTCGGCTCATTGTCAGGCAGCCTAGGGTGGCCACCAGATTAGATGGTGTGCCTGGATGCGCCAGGGCACTACATGAGACTTGTAGGTGTAGTGATTGAGGTCGTAAAGAAGGTGGCTTTGGGTGTCTACCTTGTCAGTTTTTGATGAATAATTAATAAATATGGTTGTTTGCATCGCTTGATGTAAAGGCCGTGGGTAATCCTTCTTTTCGGAAAAAAAAACTTATACCAAAATGTGCTCATACTTCGGACGATGATCCATGAGAACCTAGCTAGGTTTGAGAGCTACATCAAAAGGGTTGTAGTAGATGTCTAAATTAAGTTGAGAATCTTATTCAGTTTAGATCAGATAGGTGGTTCTAACATCTCGCTGGAACCCAAAGTATCAAAAATATACTTTTATCTGAATTTAGCTTCTATAATGGACTTAGTGGTGGTATGCTTACCGAATTGCCTTTGAGCATCAGTGCTAACTGTATACATCAATGTTGTACTCAATGTTTCAATTGATGGGTGGCTGTGTTTTGTGAACAAAAAGCAATTAGGGCATCTCCAACGACGACCCTCAAACCTCCCGCAACCGTCCGGACTGCGGAAGCCATTCAACATCGACCTGTATCGTTCCGAGGGGCGGTCCGGGCGCGATTTATCCCGCAAACCGGAGACAAAAGTGGGTGAGGTTTGCGGGAATCTGGACCGATCCCCGCTTCTGGCCGCTCTGGCCCACCAAAAACCCCTCCCACCTCCCGCGCGCGCATACCCCCGGCGCCAGCTACCCGCATTCATGCCCCTGTAGAGCTCGCTGCTCTGCATTGAAGGCGGCTAAGGGCGGACGCGACCTCTCACTGCCTTCGCCATTGAAGCAGCTCGTCGACCGAGGGCGCCGCCCGTTGCACGCGAACACACCTCCTCGCCGCATCCATATGCCTCAACTGAACCCGCATGGAAACCGAGAAACCTACTCCGGCCACACGTGTGACGCCCCTGATTCAATCGTACACTAATCATGCACGCAAATGTGTACGGTCAAGATCAGGGACTCACGGGAAGATATCACAACACAACTCTACAAATAAAATAAGTCATACAAGCATCATAATACAAGCCAGGGGCCTCGAGGGCTCGAATACAAGTGCTCGATCATAGACGAGTCAGCGGAAGCAACAATATCTGAGTACAGACATAAGTTAAACAAGTTTGCCTTAAGAAGGCTAGCACAAACTGGGATACAGATCGAAAGAGGCGCAGGCCTCCTGCCTGGGATCCTCCTAAACTACTCCAGGTCGTCATCAGCGGGCAGCACGTAGTAGTAGGCACCTCCAGTGTAGTAGGGGTCGTCGTCGACGGTGGCGTCTGGCTCCTGGACTCCAACATCTGGTTGCGACAACCAGAAAGAAAGGAAAGGGAAAAAAGGGGGGGAGAAAGCAACCGTGAGTACTCATCCAAAGTACTCGCAAGCAAGGAGCTACACTACATATGCATGGTTATATGTGTAAGGAGGCCATATCAGTGGACTGAACTGCAGAATGCCAGAATAAGAGGGGGATAGCTAATCCTGTCGAAGACTACGCTTCTCGCAGCCACCGTCTTGCATCAAGTAAAAGAGAGTAGATTGAAGTCCTCCAAGTAGCATCTCCAAATAGCATCTCATAGCATAATCCTACCCGGCGATCCCCTCCTCATATCCCTGAGGTAGAGCGACCACCGGTTGTATCTGGCACTTGGAAGGGTGTGTTTTATTAAGTATCCGGTTCTAGTTGTCATAAGGTCAAGGTACAACTCCAAGTCGTCCTGTTACCGAAGATCACGGCTATTCGAATAGATTAAACTTCCCTGCAGGGGTGCACCACATAACCCAACACGCTCGATCCCATTTGGCCGGACACACTTTCCTGGGTCATGCCCGGCCTCGGAAGATCAACACGTCGCAGCCCCACCTAGGCTCAACAGAGAGGCCAGCACGCCGGTCTAAACCTAAGCACACAGGGGTCTGGGCCCATCGCCCATAGCACACCTGCACGTTGCGTACGCGGCCGAAAGCAGACCTAGCCTAGTGGCGTTCCAGTCCAATTCGGCGCGCGCCGCTCCGTCGCTGACGTCTGAAGTGCTTCGGCTGATACCACGACGTCGGGATACCCATAACTACTCCCACGTAGATGGTTAGTGCGTATAGGCTCGTAGCCAGACTCAGATCAAATACCAAGATCTCGTTAAGCGTGTTATTATGAAGCAACCGCGGACGCCGACCAGGGCCAGGCCCACCTCTCTTCTAGGCGGTCTCAACCTGCCCTGTCGCTCCGCCACAAAGATCCACACAGAGGGCCGTCGGGACAAAGGTCCTTTCAGCCCCCAATCCGTGAATCACTCGCGGGTACTCTTCGAGCGGACCCGACTTTAGTCACCATCTGTATAGTATGTATGTATGTATAGTATATACCCGTGATCACCTCCCGAGTGATCATGGCCCAATAGTATAGCAAGGCAGACCGACAAGAATGTAGGGCCAATGACGATAAACTAGCATCCTATACTAAGCATTTAGGATTGCAGGTAAGGTATCAACAAGTGTAACAAGGGCAGGCTATGCATCAGGATAGGTATAACGGAAAGCAGTAACATGCTACACTACTCTAATGCAAGCAGTATAGAGTAGAATAGGCGATATCTGGTGATCAAGGGGGGGGCTTGCCTGATTGCTCTGGCAAGAAGGAGGGGTCGTCAACTCCGTAGTCGAACTGGGCGGCAGCAGCGTCGGTCTCGTAGTCTACGGGAGAGAAGAGGGGGAAGAAACAATGAATACAATGCAAACAAATGCATATCGATGCATGACATGACAAGTAACGATGCTAGGTGCGCCCAATCGCGGTAGTTGGTGATACCGACGAAGGGGGAAAACATCCGGGAAAGTATTCCCGGTGTTTTGCGTTTTCGGACAGATGAACCGGAGGGGAAAAGTTGCGAGTTCGATAGGTTAGGGGTGTGTGGCGGACGAGCGGACTGCGTATCCGGAATCGTCTCGTCGTTCTGAGTAACTTTCATGTTGAAAATATTTTAATCCGAGTTACGGATTAAAAGATATGATTTTCTAAAGATTTTATTAATTTCTAGAATTTAACTAATTATTTAATTTAACCCGAAAATGGAATTATGACATCAGCATTATGTCAGGGTGATGTCAGCAGTCAACTAGTCAGTTGACCTAGTCAAACTGACATGTGGGTCCCACTGTCATTGTCTGTTAACTAATTAACCATGTTAATTAGATTAATTAATAGATTAGTTAGGTTAGTTATTTAATTAGGTTTATTAAACATAATTAATTAAGTTAATTAACTTAATTAATTAATTAATTAATTAATTTAATTGTATTTTTATTATTATTAATATATATTTTTTCTCCTTTTTTTTGACGTTCTGGGTTGGGCCCCAATTGTCATGGGGCCAGGGGAGCCTATGCGGGCGTGCGGTTACGGGCGCCGCCCGAACGAGCACTCGCCCGCAGGGCGGGACGAGGCCGCCGGGGCACCAACGGCGCGGCACGCCGGCGCGGCCAACCGGGGCCACGGCGGGCGGAGGCGAGGGGTGGCGCCG
>NC_041393.1:701812152-701858869 GCF_002162155.2 Triticum dicoccoides
GACCTGGGCCGGCCTGGTTGGCCCGATGGCCAGCTGGGCCGCGGTCCAGCAGGGGGGGCTTCCCTCCTTTTGTTTTTTTTCTTTTTGGTTTTCTGTTTTTCTTTCCTTTTGTATTTTCTTTTATTATTTCTTTTCTGTTTAAATCATTTAATCCATTTAGCCATTTTATAAAAATATGCCTGTTGCACCATAATTACCTTTGTAATATTCGTCAACCACCGAACAATTTTATTTTAAATTTTGAAATTTTTTATTGTTTTCATCAATTTGAATTTTGAATTTGAACGGTTTCGAATTATTGCGAGGATAGCAACAGTAATCGGGATGACGTGGCATCATTAGCAGAGTTTCACTGTAGCCTAATTATCCGGGCGTCACAACACGTCTATTCATTAGCGGGCCGGCATTAAACACAACACCGGCCGAGCTCCTCCCATTCGGCCTCTATTTAAACAAGGCCAGACGCGGGGCAAGAATTGCACCCCTCTACCGCTCCCCCATCTCCTCCTACACCACTCTTCCGATGGCTTTCGAAGAGCATTTCTCCGGCATACAGGCCGGTTGGGTGGCCCGTCGAGCCCGCCGGGTACGAGCGAGGTAGCTCACTGCTCCACCTCTCCCACTGACGGAGCAAGTTGCCGCCGCAAGCCGGCGCGTGTTTCAGCAACTCGCCGCTCCAGGCCCACTCGATGAGGAGTGGCCAGTTGCTCCACGCCGGCCCGGCGGGTGCACGACGGCACGGGCGTCAACCCTATCGTTCACGATGTCGCGTCGTACCGCGCCTCCCGTGTCTGCAATCGCGCGTCCCGTATCTTCGACCGTGCCTCCCATGCCTTTGTCCTCGCATCACCCGCCTGCGACCGCGCCATGCAGGCAGAGAGTGTTATTACTACCCCGGATTATACATTTTAGTTACAAAAAATATGCCATGGTATTCAGAAGATAAGAGTGTTGTTACTACCCCGGATTTTTCCCATAGTTTCGTTCTATTGATCCTCTTTGAGTACAAGCACTTAATTATGTTCATCCCTAAAGAATAATTATAAATCAAAAAATATATAAATACCTCTCGACAGAAGAGATGAGCTTAGAAAAGGATTGCAAATCTTCTATATGTCTCTTTGCTATTGTTAGAGGTTCTTGATTAATTACAATCTTGCAAGGCATATAGTTTCTCTTGATTAATTACAGAAGAGATGTCACTTCTTACAAGATATGAAAAACACCATTAGCGGAAAGTTTGATCACTAGAAAGTTATAATACCAACATTAGGTGATGCGAGAGAAAATTCAAAATTTTAATGTTGTCCATTTTATTGTTCTATGGAAAATATATTGAACTTTTCACTTATATTCGGTTTGTGAAGTCAAGTTTGTGTTTTTATTTATGATATACACAAGATGAAATTATGTTGAGGAAGGATCTACTTTTAAACGAAACCACAATCACATCAAATAACATGTTCTCCAAATAAAAGGCTAAGATGTTCACTATGTAAGTTACATTTGTAAAATCCTAGTCCGCGCATCGAGCGGAGCACTTTGCTAGTTTATCAAAAAGAAATATTTAGGGGTCACAAATATAATTTGGTAAGCACAAGTGGTAAAATCTAGGCGAGGCGTTGGCTGGGACCGACAAGATACACGTAGTGGGACTGGCGGACTGCAACCCAGTCCTTGCGCCACCTTTAGCCAGGACCTTATATGGACTCACGATGTTGTTGGCCAATGGTGCATTAGAGCTGGGTCAAGATCGATCATCACATTACTCTCTTTGTGTGATGGAATCCACATTCATGCGTGTTGCATGTACGTGTACATACTGTGTTTGTTTACAGGTGATCGATGCAAAAAGGCATTAACAAAATGAGAGATTGATGCGATGATGCATGATAGATTGCCAGGCAAAGCAAGCAGGCATGCATGACCGGTGCCCAAATATACATCATTCGGTTAATTCGGGTAAAGTGCATGGATGCATATACATACCTTATCAATGAGAACATCTGGCTAGGCAGGCCAGCTATATATATGGCTTCTTGTTCCACTGCTACTATATACTCCCTCAGTTTGTACTAAATCAGGGAAACTTAATATGGAACGAGGAGAGAACCAACCGAGTTAGCCAGCCAGCCCAAAGGAATCTGTCACGAACAAGCTCGTGTGTCGCCAGCCAAATCAACTAATATGGGAGATCGGAGCAAACCAAACCACAATCACATCTAAAGCCGGAGCAGTGAGTTGGTCGTACATGTACCAAAATGTAGTTATACTCGGATGGCAAACCATAAGAAATGTTGTGGTGGATGTCTAAACGTAGTTGAGGAAGCTTAATCAACAGTTGCAGGATCTGGTTTGAAGACATATTGCGCAATTACTTTATTATGCATGTTGACAACTTCATATTATTATAACATCGTAGTCTCACTGACCAATGTTAAGATTTACTGGGTATGAAAACGAATGCTTCATATGATTATCTCGAAAGGTAACAAAGAGTAGTATACTTACAAAGTTCAACAAAACTGCCTGTTTGACCAAGCAGATCTGCTTTGTCTCGTGATTTTTTTCCTCACTTCCACCGGTTTCCTTCCTGTTATTCTATTTTATACTTTCCTCTTTTCATATTTATTTAATTCATGAAACGTCCCGAATAACAAAATATCGTGAACATTTTCAAATTCGGGATTTTTTTTTTCTAAAATACATGTTTTCTCTAAAATACACAACTTGTTTTTAGAAAGAAAAGAACCATTCATGGAAAGAACAGAAATATTTTTGAAAATTTCGTCAACATTTTTTAATAATTTGAACATTTAATTTTTATTGAATGTTTCCAAAAATTCATGCACATTATTAATATTTATTTATTTATTTTCGTTCTTGTATACATAGATTATAAGTCTATCCAAAATTCGGAAGCAGGTTTTTCCATGATTACACCAGGTGGAATATTGGAAGAAGAAAAAAGAAAGGACCGAAATTTAGCAACGAACTAGGCCAGTCAACAACACGAGTCTTGTACGATTTTCTACTATATGTTGCATTTATCCAAAGATATGAGGACTCCATTTAAAGTACATATGTAGCACGTCAAGCACGGTGCTAGGGTTCTATCTCTCAAATACCCGATAACCCCTATTTGAGGTTGTGTAGGTCGAATTGGTTGGCAAGCGCACAAGGCCGCTACTCATAGGCTGGCATAGCCGAGCGTTGTTGCATTGTGCACATTACCGAGCAATACCTCTGGTATTTCAGCTAATTTTTTCTTCAGTTTTGTTTATTTTTAAAAGCAAAAATAAAAAAAATTCAATGTGCATGGACATAATACTGGTTCTTCATTTTTTAAACATGAATGTAATCTCTAAAATTTCATAAATATAAAAAATGCTCATAATTAAAAAAATTGCAAATTTTAGAAAATGTTCATCGATTTATAATGTTTACGGATTTAAAAAGGTTAATAAATCATATAGAATATTCATGTACTCAAAAATTATTCACAGAATTTATAATATTAGTGAATTTTTTAAGGTTAAGAAGTAGAAGGGAAGTAAAAAGGAAAATGGAAACCGAAACACCAAAAAATGAAACCAGAAAACCAAACAAAAAGAAAATAAATTGAGAGAATCCACACAAAAAAAAATGTGCATTCCCACTAAACAAATAGTCAAACATGTGATTTAATACTTGGTGGGCTGAGGATACCATCACCGCCTGTCACATTTTCACTTATCTCTCCAACAATTACATGACAGATGAGAGGCACTCATTTCTTCGCCCACCCATCCCAACGAGATCAGTGTGCTACCTGTTCGCCCTAGAAAAGACTCACCAAACGTGGCTGCCCAAGCTCCATAGGCCTCCCACTTTTTGCTACTCCAACAGTCGCCCTCCCATCCCACGCCCACTTGTGTTGTCTTGTGTCGATCCGGTGGTCTTCCTGTATGGCTTCTGTAAGCTTCTTCAAGGCTTGGTCGAAGATGGTGATTTTGCCTTGGCCAGCGAGGAGATGCGAGCTGATGCTCCAACCCAAGACGCACCGGTAAACACCTTCCGATGCAAGGCAGGGCATCGGTGCAGCAAGCCTGCCCTACACTCACCTCGTGATGTTGTCACTATGCTCACCCGAGAGAAACACAATTGTTGGTACGTCACTGTCGGTGCCAGTGTTGCAAGCCTGGGCGCCACTTGCTCATAACGCAGCTGCACCCTAGACACCAGTGCTTAAAGAGCCTTGAACAGTGCTGCAGGAACACTGGTGTGCACTACTACGGGAATGGTATAGCTACAGCATGCAGCGGCGACGATGCTCCCACCAGATGCTACTGCAAGCTTGCCACCTAGAGTGCCACACCCCTGCAAACATGGGAACCAATGATGTTGTGACGACCGGCGTCGGCCATGCTGCAAGGGCCATCGGGGGTTTCCAATTGGGTGTTGTGGCCAGTTCTACTGGAGTCACCGGTGTTACGGACGATGCCGCGGGAGGTCACCGGTGTTGTTTCAATGCCGGTGCGGCGGGAGCAGTCGCCGATGATGTGGTCGGTGCTGTGGGAGCACCGTCGATATTGCAAAGACGCGTACTATTCGATTCGTCAGTCATGTTGCGATAGGGAGAACAAAGCACACTGTATGTTGTGTGTGCCGCGGTCCTTCAATAGGGAGAAACAAAACAAAGTCTCTCTCTTGCCTATCTGTTGCACTGGTCCATCCAATGGCTAGGCATGTTGAGATCTGGGTAGATCGGTCGGACAGCTGGCCAGCCGACTGAATACGCGTCCTTGTAGGGTCAGCATCTCCTAACCATCAAACAGTTAGTTGGTTCTTTTTTTAGAGGAATTTTTGTAGGTTGATGATCACATTAGTTTGTTTCGTTTCATGGTATACATGCATCCGTGCGTGTTGTATGTGTGTTATACACAGCGGCCAGCAACATGCTTTGTTCATTTACTCGAGACAGATTCAAAAGTGCACCGAGGGAAAAAAATTGAAAGACCAATGAGACGCATGACAGGAAAAACAAGCAGGAGACATGCATGACCTATCCTCATATGTACTGCATTCGCTCAACTGGGTAAAGCATGCCGGGCTATATAGCCAGCTGCCCATCCTTTCCACCCGCAGTATATATAAGTTTGGTTTGTTGTTCTATTAACTCATCATCCACATGAGAGAAACAATCTAGTTAGCCATCCGTTGAAGCTCGTGTGGTATGGCCCATGGGACATTGGAGCAAACCAAACTGCAATCTCATCTCACCATCACGCGAGAACGGATTTGTACCTGTACCGAAATGTAGCCATACTTTAGATCGACCATCATTGTGAACCTAGCTACGTTTGAATGTCAATTATTCAGTTTAGTCTCTCACTGGTGGTTTACACATCTCCGTCGAAAACCAGAAATCCCCCCCCAAAAAAATATGTACTTAGATGTGATGGACTTGCCTTGTGGCCTGGCCTCCATGCATGCATGTTAGGATTGTCTACCGAGCTAACTAACTGTAGGCATTGGAGGCTGAGACGGCTGCATGCATGGAGGGTGTTAGCCTTGCTCTAGAGTGGAGCGAAGACCCCTTCATGGTGGAGACGGACAACCTTGTGTTGGCCAATATGCTCTCTGAAGTTGAGATGAACAGCTCACCTGTAGCTGCATACGTTCGTGAGATCAAAAGGCTCCTTGGGCATGGTAGGGAGTTTCCTATAGATCATTTCTTTAGAGATGGGAACAAGGTTGCCCATGCTTTGGCTCAGATGGGGCAAACGACCCAACGCACCGCTCTTTGGCTATGTATAGGGGTCCGGACGAAATTGGCAATCTATGCCAGAAAGATTGTAATGCCTCTTCTTAATTAATGGATTTATCCATTCGCAAAAAAAGTTAACTAGTGTGGGAGATTGGAGAAAACCAAACTTCAGTCGCCGATATAATTGTGAGGCTAGGAAAACAAAGCAAAAATTATTTTATAACTGAACCCACCAATATAAATTTTTGGGAGACTAGGAAATAGAGAAAACATAGCTGTTATTTATTAAAAATATACATTATGGGGTCACCGATATGATTTGCAAAGCACAAGTCATAAAATCCAGGCAGGCGGTGGCTGTAACCGACAAGCATACTTATCCCAACTAAGGCCCGTACCACACCTGCAACCAATACCTTGATATGGACTCGGCAAGCTGTATGCCAAACATGCATCAGATCTGAATACAAGATTGATCATCACATTACTTTCTTTGTGCGATGGAACCCACATTCATCTGTGGTTCATGTACGTGTGGGATAGATATACTTAGTTTGTTTTACGGGTGATTGATGCAAAATGGCGCTAAGAAAATGAGAGACCGATGTGATGATGCATGACAGATTGACATGCGCAGAGCAAGGAGGCATGCATGACCGGTGCCCAAATGTAAAGCATTCGGTTATTTCAGGGAAAGTGCATGCATAAACATACCTTATCAATGCGAACATCTGGCTAGGCAGGCTAACTATATGTATCATTTGTTGTATCACATAAGAGAACCATCCTAGTTAGCCAGCCAGCCTGTCACGAACAAGCTCATGTGTCACCAACAAGTGTCCAAATTAACTAGTGTGGGAGATTGGAGCAAACCAAACCTCAATCACATCTAAAACTGGCGGAGTGTGGAAGTTGTACATGTACCAAAATGTAGTTAAACTTGGATGGAAAACTTGGCTCGCATATAAATTGTTGTGGTGAATGTCTGAACGTGGCTGAAGCTTATTCAGTCTAGGTGTCGGATGCGATTTGAAGATCTCCGTGCGAAACCAAAGGGATAGTTTTGAAAACAAACCGATTATGTCGTCTGTTGAGCAGGGCAATATTTAATATTGTTCGGCAGTCTTTTAAATCCATTGTCATTTGTCAAGTATTTATTAAATATATATTGTGCAATCTTTGATTCCAAGTCAATTATGTTGATCTGATTTGGCTGGTGGCTTTTGAAAGGGATGGACAACACCGCTGTTAGTCACAAAAGGAAAATGTTGCTGCTTTTTTTTAGTGACTTGTTGAAAAATCCCCAGCTTCTGAAGATGTGATGCTCCTTATCTGTGTTAAGATGCATCTATGAGTAATTGATTCAGAAGGTCAATGGGGATTATACTTGAGCTTCTTTTACAACACTTTGCAATCGATGTCTAAGCGGGCAATCTACAGAATTGCCGGCCTCAGCAACAAGGATAAGCGAAAATTGCTTCTAAACTATATTAACTTCCCATTTCTCTAAAGGCCTAATGATTCAGAGAGAAAAGAAGACTCCAATTCTTCTGCCTGGCTACACACCTACTGCTGCTTTCCCTACAAGGTGGTAAGCCACCTACCAATGATCCAGATCTGAATTGGAAATTAGGAATACCTAACTACTAGTAAAACAATAGGCCTAACATGCAGTCTGAAGTCCATGTCACTGAAGGCAATATAGTAAGGGCACAGCAGCAAAAGGAGAGATTTCGGTACCTGATTTGGTTTGCTTGGAGTAGAGGATGTCCAGCTCATCGTCGTAATGGACAATCCCATCAAGGGTCAACAAACTGAACTCCAAGCAATTTAGCTGCCATTGCAAGGCAAGTAGATAACAACGTTGTGACAGATCTGCAAGTCAGGACCAAGAAAAACAGAGAGTTTGCTTAACCTGAAGCTAAACGCGTTTATGGTTATTTGTTGTAATTGGTTATCAATTAATCACATCTATTGAGTAGGCTTATCAGGGTGCGATCAGCCTAACAATGAACTCATATAACGCCAAACCCATATATGAGTTCGACATGTATAAAACTGAATCTAAAAACTGAAAAACGTCAAAAGTAGGACATATAAGAACACAAAGGTAAGTAATCAAACAATGGTACTCGGTTACTTTATTATCTATGTTAACATCTTCACGTTCCTGTATGTCACAGTCACATGGACCGATGTTAAGATTTACTAGGTATGAAACCAAATGCATCATGTGATTATTTTTGGACATGTAAGAAAGAGTAATCTTCTCTTTGAAGTATACCAAAATTGTACAGATATACATATACCAGTCACTAAGTTAGAAGATTAAGAAAAAAGAACAAGACCTATGCTCAAAAAGATGAAACACATAGCACCTATTCTGAAAAACAGAGCAACTATATCTCTCTTGCAGTCAAAGAGGAGTTCCTTCTACCTTGTATCAATAGAGAACCACAAGTAAAATCTTTCTACCTTGAGATGTATATACGTATTTATATCTCCACTTTGTTCTATCTATAAAGAATCTGAACTAAAATCCTTTATGTTGATATGCACTACAAATATATGGAAAAAGGTATGTTCATCCTTTGAGTGGCTCAAGCTGCACTTCCATCGATCCCGGTGAACTAGAGTCCATTTTACCGTCGAATCTATTGGACTGTATAAGATCAACTGAATCGTCTTCCTTAGTGTTGCCAAGCACGAATTTGTGAGTAAGGCCATCGGCGCCATCTCTTCTTCGCTTAACCTTCAGGTACTCGAGGTAAGCCACCATCAGTACAGCACCCACAACCCATACAACCAATCCACATGTAAGTCCCTTAACCGTCTTGCTTCCGTACCTGTGCCCAAGATGCTGCAACCCAGTGAAGAGTGTTGTGACAGCGGCTACCAGAGCAGTCCTCCCGGTGTAGGTATGCAGATATTCCTAGATGATCCTGTGGAGGAGAACAATGAAGTTCCTACTGGGAGCAAGAGACAGAGGACCGCAAAGTCCTTTGGTGATGATTTTCTTGTGTATCTCATAGATGACACTCCCAGTTCTATTTCAGAGGCCTATGCATCTGAAGATGCTGACTACTGGAAGGAAGCGGTTCGTATTGAGATGGATTCCATCTTGGCGAATGAAACTTGGGATATAACTTATCGTCCTTATGGGTGCAAACCTATAGGATGCAAATGGATACTCAAGAAGAAGCTTAGGCCTCATGGTACTATTGAAAAGTACAAGGCTCGGCTCGTGGCTAAGGGTTATACCCAAAAGGAAGGTAAAGACTTCTTTGATACTTACTCAACTGTGGCTCGACTGACCACTATTCGAGTTCTACTTTCACTAGCTGCCTCACATGGTCTTCTCGTTCATCAACTGGATGTTAAGATAGCTTTCCTAAATGGAGAGTTGGACGAGGAAATCTATATGGAACAACCAGATGGGTTTGTACTAGATGGTCAGGAAGGAAAAGTGTGCAAGTTGTTGAAGTCTTTGTATGGACTCAAGCAAGCACCCAAACAGTGGCATGAGAAGTTTGAAAGAACTTTAACAGCTGCAGGCTTTGTTGTGAACAAAGCTTACAAATGTGTGTACTATCGCCATGGTGGGGGCGAGGGAGTTATCCTTTGCTTGTATGTTGATGACATACTGATTTTCGGAACAAATCTGAATGTTATTAAGGAGGTCAAGGATTTCCTATCTTGCTGTTTTGAGATGAAGGATTTAGGAGTGGCTGATGTCATTCTGAACATCAAGTTGTTGAGAGACGATGATGGTGGGATTACATTGCTTCAATCTCACTATGTGGAAAAGATCTTGAGCCGCTTCGGCTATAGTGACTGCAAGCCTTCTCCAACATCATATGATCCCAGCGTGCTGCTTTGAAAGAATCGAAGAATTGCTAGAGACCAATTGAAATATTCTCAGATTATTGGCTCGCTTATGTATTTAACCAGTGCTACAAGACCTGACATCTCTTTTGTTGTTAGAAACTGAGCCGGTTTGTCTCAAAACCAGGAGATGTGCATTGGAAAGCTCTGGAGAGAGTTTTGCGTTATTTGAAAGGCAATGCGAATTATGGAATTCACTACACTGGGCATCCAAAGGTGCTTGAAGGGTATAGTGACTCAAACTGAATCTCAGATGCTGATGAGATAAAGGCCACGAGCGGATATGTATTCACTCATGGAGGTGGCGCTATTTCTTGGAAGTCTTGCAAGCAGACCATCTTAACGAGGTCAACAATGGAAGCAGAACTCACAGCACTAGATACAGCTACGGTCGAAGCAGATTGGCTTCGTCGACTCTTGAATGACTTGCCGGTTGTTGAGAAACATGTACCAGGTATCCTTATGAACTGCGACAATCAAACTGTGATCATAAAAGTGAGCAGCTCAAAGGATAACATGAAGTCATCAAGACACGTTCAGAGAAGGTTAAAGTTTGTCAGAAAAATGAGAAACTCCGGAGTTATTGCATTGGATTATATCCAAACGTCTAAAAATCTGGCAGATCCTTTTACTAAGGGTCTATCATGTAATGTGATAGATAATGCATTGAGGGAGATGGGTATGAGACCCACAATATGAGTTGTTCACAGTGGTAACATACTCTTTGTGATCGGAGATCCCGTGAATTAGATGTGGAAGACAAACTGTTGGTCAACTGGGAGGAGAGTACCCTTACTGTTAAAAATACCACTCCATGAAGATGCAATACTCTTCTAAATCTGCATGGCAGGTTGATGTATATCTTAATATGTTCTAAGAGGCTCATTGAAGAAGAGATGTTGTCCTGCAGAACATATTTTGAGGAACGCACCTATATGAGTCTGATTGTTAAATGTCGCAATCTATGAGAGTAGGGTTCTCTCTAGTAAACTCATGAAAGGTCTCAGAGTATGACGCATAAGCTCCACCCGTGGGGAAGATCCACGGTAGCCACATATCGGTCAAGGCTTTGTGTGAAGCTAGATTCGCAGAAAACTTGCAGTTCAAGGCCCAGTCCACTGTTCAAGATGCTTACTAGTGCGCATAGAGTTCTAGGTGGAAGTTCAACTTAACAATCTCCACTGCAGTATCGGTATATAAAACAGTGTTTTGGAACCAAAGGCAAATTTTGTGTGCCTCCGGGGTCTGGTGGGGGATTACTGGAATTTTGTCTATTTTGGGCCAGCCCAATAGCAGTTTCAGAAATTTCTAATAAATCCTAGAGGCCCACGCAGCCCGTTCGTGCAAGGCAAGAGGTGGAACTAAAGTTTAGTCCCACATTGCTAGTTTAGAGGGAGTTGGACCTCTTTATAAGGGAGGTTCTTTTCCCACATGTATGAGCATGAGAACAAGAGGGATATCCACGCGTGCTCCTCCTCCGCTGCCCGCCTCGCCACATCACGACGCGACGCGGGTTGCGGGTATGAGCCGAGCCGATGGAGATTGAATACGAACGGCGCACCTCTTCACCTGCTGCATGTTCCTATATAAGAGAGGTCGCTCCTCTCCGGAGAGACACATCAGAAAGACCATCTCCCTCTCGCCACCAAGTTCCCAAGCACTGCGCTGCTGCTACGTTCTTCCCCATCCCGTCTTGCGGCGTGCACCGCAGGGCGGGACAGTAGGCCTCCGAAACCGCACCTCTTTGAGTCATGTATGCCCCGGACTCCGATGACTACTTCCACGACGACGAGTTCTTCCCCGACATCAACAACCTCCTCGACGACATGGCTGGCGAGGACACCGACCCCAAGTCCAGTGCTAATGCTGTTGTTGTCCCGTATGTGTTCTTCTCCTTTCTGTTCGAGGTCCTGCCATAGTTCCTTGTTCTGGTGTTTGTCCTAGATATGTTAGATTCTACTTCATATATGAAACTTGCCCTACTGTCTGCTCTAGATAAGCTTGGATACAGTTCATTTATGCAGATGTTATTTACCTTCTCTCTGTTAGATCGCATGACTAGTTTTATCCCTGTTATATTAGTCATGCTTTATCTAATATTTTTGTTGATAAAATCATTTGGTAAATTGCTCATATATCCAACAACATGTTGCGGCGGCAGTACTACTGCAAACTTGCCACCTTGGGTGACACACCCCCGCAAACATGGGAACCAGTGATGCTACCATGGCCCCGGCCGGCGTCTGCCATGCTGCGAGGGGCACTAGTGGCTTCCAATTGGGTGTTGTGGGCAGTGTTGCGGGATTCATCTATGTTGCAGCGATGTTGCAGGAGGCCACCAATGTTGCGGTAGAGCAGCCGTCGATGTTGTGATCGGTGGGAGCGTCGCTGATGGTGCGAAGACGCAGGCTATTCGCCATGACAGGGAGAACAAAGTAAAATGTATGTTTTGTGTGCCATGTTGCTGCGATAGGGAGAAATGAAGCAAAGTCTTTCTCTTGCATGCTTGTTGCACTAGCCCATCTGATGGCTAGGCATGTTCAGATCGGTCTGGCCAGCCGACTAATGAAACCGACTGGTTACGAGTCTGTGAGGCGCCAGCTCCGTCCTAACCATCATTAGTTGGTTCTTTTTTGAGGGGGTTTTCAAGAGGATTTTTTTAGGTTGATGATCACAATAGCTTGTTGCGTTTCATGGTATACACGCATTCATGCGTGTTGTATGTCTGTTGTACAGTTTGGCCAGCCACATGCTTTGTTCATTTACCGGGTAAGGATTCAAAAGTGCACTCAGGAAACAAAACAAGCAGGAGACATGCATGACCTATCCTCATATAAGTAGGGTTTGTTGTTCTATTAACTCACCATCCACACGAGAGAAACAATCTAGTTAGCCATCCCTTGAAGATGAAACTGTCACGAAGAAGCTCGTGTGGCATGGCCCATGGCCAACAGGTGCTTAGAGCATAGGATATTGGAGCAAAACAAATCACAATCACATCTCACGATGGAGGAACCAGCCGCTTGTACCTATGCCTCAATGTATTCGTACTTGGATCAACCTAGCTATGTTGGAATGTCAAATCATATCAAGATTGAGGACACCGGCAAGAGAAACTAATTGTGTCAAAATATATCAAGGAAAGAAAAATTATTCAGTTTAGTCCTTACAGTGGCTTATACATCTATGTGGAAAACATGAAGTCTCAAAAATATACTTAGATTTGAGAACCGAGATGGAGCTTCGGTAATAGATTTGCCTTGTGAGTTGTGACCCTACCACCATATTAGCTTGGTGTATCAGGGCTAACCCTAGGCATCAGTGTTGTACTCAATGCTTCAGCCAATGGGTTCTACAATGGTTACCATTTGTGACCCTTTTGGGAAACAGTTGGGGATTGATTTGAGAACAAACCAATTAGGTCTTCTGCTCAGCTACGTAATGTCCATTTATCAAATATTGTGCAATTTTTGAATCTATCCCCAAGTATTTATCAAGTACTATCAAGGCACATACTGTACTCCAACCCAATCCTTGTTGTGACAATACGTCTCTGATATGGAGTCACGAAGTTGTAGGCCAATTGTGCATCCGAGCTAGGACCAATATTGATCATCACATTACTCACTTTGTGTGGTGAAGTCCACATTCATGCGTGTTGCATGTACGTGTGGGCCATACATACTTAGTTTGTTTATCGAACACTGATGCAAAAGGGGACTAAGAAAATGATAGACCGATGCGATGATGCAAGACAGATTGACCAACAAAGCAAGCAGACATGCAAGACCGGTGCCTAAATGTACTGCATTGGGTCAATTCAGGTAAAATGCATGCATATACATACCTAATCAGTGCTAACATTTGGTTAGGTAGGCTAACTATATGTATGGTTTCTTGTTCCAGGGCTGCTATATAAGGTATCACACAATCCAACCTAGTTAGCCAATCAGTCCTTGAAATGGATCTGTCACGAACAAGCTCATGGGAAAAAACAAGTGCCCAAATTAGTGTGGGAGATCGGAGCAAACCAAACTTCAGTCACATCTACAGGTGGCGGCGGCGGTCAGTTGTACATGTACATTAATGTAGTTATACTACCATGGAAAGCATGTGTATCAAATAAGTAATGTTATGGCGGATGTCTGAATTAAGTTAAGGAAGCTTATTCAGTCTAGGCGTAGGATGTGGTTCGAAGATCTCTGTGGGAAACCAAAAGGATTGTTCTGGAAACAAACTGATTAGATCTTCCATTGAGTAGGGCAATGTTTGTTTACCAGCATTGTGCAAAGTTTTGGATTCATTGCCATTTGTCAAGTATTTATCAAATATACATTGTGCAATCTTTTGAATCCATAGTCGGTTATGTTGATCCAATATTGCTGGAGGCTTCTCAAAGGGACAAGTGTAAACAACACTGCTGCTTTTTTATGGCTTCTTGATATATTCTCATCTTCTGAAGATGATGAGATACTTACGTCCATGTTGAGATGCTTCTGCGGCCAGCTGATTCATAAGGTCCGAGGATTAAACTGGAGCTCTATGCCTCTATTTACCGTACTTACCTACCACTGCTCGTGTAATCAATGTCTAAGCAAGCAATCTAAGGAATTTGTCAGCCTGAAACAACAATAATAGTAGAAAATTGCTTTTAAACTAGATTAATTTCCCATTTCTCTGAAGGCCGACCAAATTAGAAAGGAAAAAAGACAGATTCTAATGACAAAAGGACAGATGTACTGCAACATTGCCGCTTATTTTTCTCCCTCTGCCTGCCAAAACACCTAACTCTGCTTTCTCAACAAAGTGGTAGCCCAACTACCAAAAGATCCAGATCTGAATGGGAAACTGGGAACACCTACCCAGTAATACAATAGGCCTAACATGCAGTTTATGTCCGTGTCACAGAAGGCAATATACTAAGGCACAGCAGCACAAGGAGAGATTTCGATACCTGATTTGGTTTTGCTTGGAGCAGAAGAGGTCCAGCTCATCGCCGTAATGGGTCAACAACCTGAACCCCAAGCATGTTAGCTGCCATTGCAAGGCAAGTAGACAACAACCTTGTGACAGATCTGCACGTCAGGACTGCGAAAAACAGAGTTCGCTTAACCTGAAGCTAAATGCATTTATGGTAATTTGGTGTACCTGGTGATCAACTAATCACATATGTTGAGTAGGCTTATCAGCCTAACACTGGACCAGCTTCTGTTGGTGCTAAATTGCCAAATCTATATGAGTTCGAGATGAAGGGTCAAAGTAGGACGTATGAGAACACAAAGGTTAGTAATCTGAATGTAGTGCTCGGTTACTTTATTATATGTATGCCCACAATTTCACATTATTATATATCGTAGTCCCACGGATCGATGATAAGATTTACAGGGTATGAAACCAAATGCGTCATGTGATTATTTTTGGACATGCAGGAGTAATCTTCTCTTTAAAGTATATACCAAATTGTACATATATACATACCAGTCACTAAGTTAGAAGATTAGGAAAAAGAACATGACCTAACCTCAAAAAGATGAAAAAAAACAGAGCACCTATTCTAAGCCATGTGGCAGCATGATAATACCTCTCCTGCAGTCAAAAAAGGAGTTCCTTCAACTCGTTGTATCAATAGAGAAACTCAAGTAAAATCCTTCTACCTTGAGATGTATACTATATCTCCACTTTGTTCTATACTTATATCTACAAAGAATCTGAACTAAAATCCTTTATGTTGATATGCACTACAAATATATGGAAAAAGGTATATATGTTCATCCTTTGAGTGGCGCAAGCTGCACTTCCATCGATCCAGGCGAACCAGAGTCCATTTTACCGTCGAACCTATCGGACTGCAGAAGATCAACTGAATCGTCTTCCTCAGTGTTGCCAAGCACAAACTTGTGCGTGAGGCCATCGACGCCATCTCTTCTTCGCTTAACCTTCATGTACTCGAGGTAAGCCACCACCAACACACCACTAACAACCCATACAACCAATCCACATGTAAGTCCCTTGATCGTCTTGCTGCGGTACCTGTGCCCAAGATGCTGCAACCCGGTGAAGAGTGCCGTGACAGCGGCTACCAAAGCGGTCCTCCCCGTGTAGGTATGCAGATATTCCCAGATGATCCTGTTTCTTGATAGAATTTCTCCATTCTCCGATTGGTGTGGTCGGAGATAAGCATTTACCGGCTGCATACAAGTGAATGTAAATGCGACTGCGCCGATTTTAGCATGCGTGGATTTGAAAGAGAAACCCCGGAGCTCGGCAACGGCGAAGAGAACCCCATGAACATGACAGCCAGGCCTGAGTACTGAAGATATGTGTGAGCCTGGAACCAGAGGTCCCCTTTGACATGCTTCAGGTACCGCGCCGCGACGATTCCTCCTGGGAGCAACAATCCCCATGCCACAAACATCATGAACCCATGAACGGCGAGCACCGGCCGCAGATCCTCCACCGCCTCCGCCAAGCCGCTGAGCAGAAGTATCCGGACAGGCCGGTTGCTGGTGACGGAGTGCATGTTCTTCACACTCAATCGGCCAGATGACCACTGGGAGCCCATGGCCCAGATGACCTTCAGAGGTGTCGAGGGATCGACGATGTTCTTGCACTCCACCCTTCCACTGCACGAAGGCGTCAATGGGCGGGTGAACTCGAATATGATCATGCCGTTCTCCGACCGGCACCTCTTGTAGGTGAGGTTCTCGTGCGTCTCGTGCACGCTCATGCCGTCCTTCCCGTCGATCCAGTACGAGTTGACATGTCCCGCGCCGTTGCCGTCGACCCACCCGACGTAGGCGTAGCTGTTCACCATTGCGCCGCCGAAGCCGATGGCGATGTACCCGCTCTTCTTCTCGCCGCGGGCGGCGATGTTGATGGAGTCGCCGGACAGAGTCCAGAAGAATGTCACCTGCTGATCGTCCAGCAGCACGCTGTTGTTGTACATGTCGCTGAGGCCGCCGTCGACCACCTGGATTTTCCACCCCATCTTGGGGTCGTAGAGGGATTGGTAGTACACCAGGTCCGGCGTGTTCCGGTCGGGCAGCCAGACGAGCTCCGTCGGCGTCGCTGGCACGCCCTCCGCCGTCGGGTCGCCGGCGTAGATTACCTCCGAGGCGTTCCGGGCCGTGGCGTTCCCGCCGACGGCGTCGGACGTGATGTACAGCGGCACGTCGTGCCCGGCCTCGACGGAGAAGGTGACCGGCACGCCGCGCTCCACCTTGAGCAGAGGCGCCTCCTTCTTGTTGATGTAGAGCACCTTCTCTGGGTTGGGTGGGTTGGGGTAGTGCAGCGCTGGCCCCGTGGTGACCACCAGCGGGGTCTGCCGCTCCGCCGTGATCCTGCCCTGGTCCTCCTTGTCCTCGGCGTCCAGCGGGCCGGGGCACCCGTTGGTCGCCGCGGACACGTTGAGCGTGAGGAACCCGTACGCGCTGCCCGCCGGCGCGCCGTGGTTGAGCGGCAGGTAGTACGGCCTCAGCAAGTCCGGCTGCCGGAGCAGCCCGATGGCCCAGATGACGGTCATCTCCCTCGTGGCGTTGACCGCCACGTCGTACCTCTTGTCGGGCGACGCCAGCGGGCGCGAGAAGCGCACGAAGGAGACGCCGTCGCGGCGGTGGCCGTAGACGAGCCTGGTGTTGTTGACGGACGCGTCGCCGGCGGTGCTGCCGTTGCGGCGGTCGTAGAACGTGTCCGGGCAGACGCCCTCGGCTCCGCCGTCGCCGCGGAGCAGGCACTCGCTGTACTTGGTGACGAAGTAGTCGTCGGCGAACGGGAGGCCCTCCTCGGTGAAGCCGGCGACGGCGACGTCGGCGCCGATCATGGAGACGTCGACGTCCTTTCCGCGTCCGTCCACTCAGGGTCGGAGGTGATTCGTTACGCTCTCCCTTGGTCACCGCACGTAGCCGTGCATTATCGTGTTGGTCGTATATATGGATCTCATCAGTTTCCAGACAAACGACGTTTCCCTCCTCTACCAACAGAGAGAACAGCACATTCTCTAATTTACTCGACGACATAAACATGAGACAGCTGACATTTTACTTAGCACCAACCAACACACAACTGACAACATACAAGCGAAGAAAAGATTAGACAGTTCAGAAATGCAGTTTTTGTAATGCTGTGAAAACAAGTACTCCCTCTGTTCCAAATTACTTGTCACAAAATGGATGTATCTACAACTAAAATACATCTAGATACATTCATTACTTCGACGAGTAATTCCGAACGGAGGGAGTAATTGACAACTCTCGAGAAGCTCTTAATTTAGCCTTAGGCATTTTCACAAAAAAAGAGATTGTAATAGGGTAATTGTCTGGTTTTATTATTTGAAGTCGGGCCAAAAGGATGTTGATTCATTAAAATGGCCGGCCTAGCAACCAACAAGAACCAGATACACACCATTGGAAAGACGGCAAAAGCTAGTGTTGCCTACATATGCCGTCGTCATCACCCCTCCCCGAGTAGGTCCGCCGCCAACGTCTCCATGATCAGCGCTGACGTCGTCGTCGTTGGCTTCACCGAGGAGGGCCTCCCGTTCGCCCACGACTACTTCGTCACCAAGTACAGCGAGCGCCTGCTCCGCGGCGACGGCGGCGCCGAGGGCGTCTGCCCGGACACCTTCTACGACTGCCGCAACGGCAGCACCGCTGGCGACGCCTCCGTCAACAACACCAGGCTCGTCTACGGCCACCGCCGCGACGGCGTCTCCTTCGTGCGCTTCTCGCGCCCGCTGGCATCGCCCGGCAAGAGGTACGACGTGGCGGTTAACGCCACGAGGGAAATGCTCCGGCAGCCGGACTTGCAAGAGGTATGATTCAAATTTGTTAATTTGAGCTACCGATGCTTTCTCGTCCACCCGCGCGAGCATATCTCCAAGCTCAAGGGTCACCCGGCTATAACCGAAGCAGCTCAAGGGTCATACGGATAACATCGACGGAGCGTTATCCATGTGACGTGGGATATTCCATCGTCGACCGGATCTAGGAGGAAGGGACGAGGCAATATTAACCAATGACAAGGCATCATATTCTTTGTAACAAAGCTCAGTCTGTCTATAGTCGTTGGATCCGAACGGACGATTGTGATCGGATTGGAAGTGGGCTCGATCCGTGGACCTGCGGATGGACCAATGAATGAGCGACGAGAATCCATCGGTGGGTGCCTTTTCGATTTCTGGTCTCTCTCATTGAATCCAAGCGCCCCAATCAGCCGGCGCAGTTTGCGATGGTTTCGGCCTCCCCATCTCCGGCCACCGGAGCCCCTTCCTTCCCCTTCTCCAGCCGGCGGACGCCCCTCCCCTCCCATCCCGTCATCAGGAGAGGAGAGGAGAGGAGAGGAGAGGAGAGGGAGATCCAGCAGGGCAGGCCATGGCGCCGGCCAGAACCGCGCCGGGACTGAACTGGACCAAGATCGTGTCGTCAGGAAACCAACCCCATGGAGCTGCTCTCTGTTGCTCCTCCAGGTACGACCCTAGACGCCATCAAGGTCTTCGATTCCCATCCCTTCCCTGATGTGATTTGATTTCCTCTTCCTCAGGTTGGCAGGCAGGTGCACTGATTATCCATCACTAGCAGCGCCATGGACCAGCTAAAGATCTGATCAACACAGCTCGCTATATATCTTGGAGGTGGTTGAACATGTATTCTTGGATTGAATAAAAATGCCATCTTCCGTTAAGTTGCACCCACAATACATATTTCCCTATCTTTATTCCCTGCTAGCTCATAAGCGTTGTGTTTGTGTATGCAGCCACAAACATCCCATGTCCATGTTGTGGCAACGCAAAGTCCAGTCAAGTTGTCCAGGGTAGATTGAGTCCTAGTTTTACTTGGTCCTGCAATCGTGCGACGCTCTGGTCACGACCTGTCCGTGAGATGGCATGGGCAAAATGCGCATTGTCCGAGTTTGTTATGCTTGAAAATAGAAGGAAGGAAACAGAAAAGGGCGCAATTTTCACGCGGTCGCAGAGTACTGTCTCTCGTCTTGTTTTCTCTTCTCTGAAGTGTGTTAGTCAGGGACACTACTGGAGACTAGCGAGAGGGATTTCCACCAATTAATATTCAATCTGATCTTGTTGTGACTTAGGGCCTGCATCCAACATGTTCAACTCCCAGATTTTATTAAGAACGCCAAGCCATACATGCACCATATATGCAAAAACCTGATGGCTTGCACTCTAGCTGGGTACACAGCTAGATTGTTTGACACATGCATGACTTATTTCTATCCACATTGCCTGCCCTGTTATGCTTTGTTTTCCCTGCTCAATTAATGGCTCAACATGATGGACTTAATCAGTGAAAGGCTTGTTTTGTTTCTCAACGAAATAAAAACGCCACTTAGTGCTCTCTAGCAGTATATTTACTTCGATTATCTAAAGCCACATGAGTGAGCTGCTCAACTAGTGATGCAGTTTGGGTTGCTGTGAGATTCAATTCAATGGTCTTGTACTTATCCAGGTAAACAGTTGATGCTCCTGTTTACTACTCCCTCTATAAACTAATATAAGATCGTTTAGTTCACTAAAATAGTGATCTAAACGATCTTGTATTAATTTACAGAGGGAGTAGTTTCTAAAGCCTCGAGTAATCTGCTTAGTTTTTTAACATGGTTGATTTGTACCCGTTTTATAAAATTGATCTACTTGTTTACATAATCCTTTTTGGATGTTCAGTTTCTTGTATAAATGAATACGCAGCAACATTTTTTTGTTCAAGCAAACTCAAATTTCTCTTTGTTGTTTCTATGATGTTACTTTGGTCCACCGATTAGGTGTATAGACTAATTGTGATTTTTTTTTTGCTGCAGCAAAAAGTTTTGGATGCAGACAACCGTGCCGTGTTGGTTTCTTCATAGTACACGTGCTGCCAGCCGTGTAGGTTCCACTCTCCCAGCCATGTGATGCCAGCGATTTCGCTCGCCACGCTGTGAACGGGGCGGTGGCGATACCCGCCCTCGGCTACAACTTGCACTAGATTTGGCCTCTGGATGGATGCTATGGTTCCTGTAATGTTGCTCTGTTGGGTGAGTTAATTAGTACACATGTGTGGTCTCGTGCTTTTTGTTGTGTATTTGCATAGAATGCTTATTTGTTACAAGGCATCTGCTTAATCCGAATTATTTACACGGTGCCTCTCTGCATTGTTAGTTTATTGACCAAAGTTTATCATATGGATTGTTCTGTATTGTTCATTGCCTTCAACCCATATGCGGAACAGAGGGTTGTGACATATACCAAGTTGCCAACATAGCCTAGAGCACCAAACTGTGCAGCTATACTTTAAGAGTCAGGGATCAAGAGCTGGCATTACTGCATGCGCTTGCAGAAGCACATGATCTGTCTAAATGGCTTGCTTCATTGATCTCGCAAGTGAATTCTATAGTCGTGGAAACAATAGCGTACTGAACAAATGCATCTCTACCTATGTTTTTGCACATTGTTCAGCTGTCTGAACAAATGCATCTCTACCTAGCGTAATGATTATATTTAGTTCTTATTCCTCATTAGGTTCTCTCAAGCTGGATATTGGAGGACACTAAAGGCTGCGGTCATGGGCCACATTCTCTTGCGGAACTTTCTTATTGGCTTCATAGCAGCAATCTCCAGGATCTTTCTATGGTAAAATCTTTTTGTCTTGTAAATCCTGTCCTCTCGAGTTATGTTGTTTTATGAGTTTTCCATTCAAGTAACAATTTCATTCTTATTACACTACAACTGTAATGTTTCCATTCAAGTTACTGATGGTTGGTCTACAATTACTAGAAGGCATTTCCTAATTTGGTCCCTTCAACTGATGTTTTGATAGTTTTGATGAAAGATATCTGCCATTTCAATATTTTCAGGAATTCAAGGGTTATGTCTTCAAGATCATGAGTGGTTGCAATAAGCTGGGCTTCCCTATGAAGCAAGAAGTGCTAACTTCTGGTACGCCATCTGCTTCACAGGGGTATAACTTTATTTTGATGTCACTTCTTACAACTAGCCAAAGCTCAAGAATATTAGTCCGTAATCATATCATCTTTTCTATCTTGTTGTGGTCCATCAAGGGCAACGGTGGTGGCCAGGCCATGTGGGTCCATTTATCTTGTTGTGGTCCATCAAGGGCAACGGTGGCCAGGCCAGGCCATGTGGGTCCTCAGGAAAGGAAGGAATGGATCGCCTGTGTATCTAGGTGATGCTGGTTAAATATGTATTGGATTTAGTAGAAATGCCATCTTCCATTAAGTTAACCCAGTTGCTCCCACCATATTTCCCTATCTTTATTTCCTGATAGCTCATAAGCATTTTGTATGCAGCCAGAAACATCCCATGTTCATGTTGTGGCAAGGCAAAGTCCAGTCAAGTTGTTCAGGGTAGATTGAGTCATAGTTTTACTTGGTCTTGTAATCATGCGAGGCTCTGGCCACGACCTGTCTTTGGATGGCATGGGTAAAATGGATCGTGGGCAGCGCATTGTCCGAGTTTGTTATGCTTGAGAATAGAAGGAAGTAGACAGAAAAAGGCGCAATTTTCACGCGGTCACAGAGTACTGTCTCTCGTTTCTGTTTTCTCTTCTCTGAAGTGTGTTCGTCAGGGCCTCTGCTGGAGACTAGCGAGGGAGTTCCGCCAATATTCAATCTGATCTTGTTGCAATTTAGGGCCTGCATCCGACATGTTCAACTTCAAGATTTTATTAAGAACACCAAGCCATACATATAAATGCATGTTAATAATCTTCTATATATATGCAAGACCTGATTGCTTGCACCAGTTAGGTACACAGCTAAATAGTTTCACACCTGCATGGCTTGTTTCTATCCATCAATCCACATTCCCTGCTCTGTTATGCCTTGTTTGCCCTGCTCAATAATTGGCTCATCGTGATGGACTTAATCAGTGAAGACTTGTTTTATTTCTCAACAAAATAAAAACGCTAGTTAGTGCTGTCCTGCAATTTATTTACTTAGATGATCTAAAGCCACATGAGTGAGCTTCTCAACTAGTGCTGCAGTTTGGTTGCTGTGAGATTCAATTCAATGGTCTTGTACATATCCGAGTAAACAGTTGATGCTCCTGATTACTACTCCCTTTGTAAACTGATATAAGATCGTTTAGTTCACTAAAATAGTGATCTAAACGATCTTATATTTGTTACAGAGGGATTTTAGTGAACTAAATGATCTTATATCAGTTTACAGATGGATTAGTTTCTAAAGCGTCGAGTGTTCTGCTTAGTTGTTGAACAGGGCTGATTTGTACAACTGAACATGCCGTCGATTTTGCTCGCGATGCTGTGACCGCGGCGGTGGCGATGCCCGCCCTCGGCTACAACTTGCACAGGATTTGGCCTCTGGATGGATGCTATGGTTCCCATGATGTTGCTCTGTTGGGTGACTCAGTACACATGTGTGCTCTCATGCTTTCTTGTTGGTGTATTTTTATAGAATGCTTATTTGTTACTCCCTCTGTCCCACAATATAAGACGTTTTTGCAAGCTAAAACAACTTGCAAAAGCATCTTATATTATGGGACGGAGGGAGTAGACGACAGCTGCCTAATCTGAATTATCAACACAGTGCCTCTCTAGATTGTTTGTTTATTGAATGAAGTAGATCATATGGAATGTTCTGTATTGTTCATTGCCTTCAACCCAGATGCGGAACAGAGGGTTGTGACATATACCAAGTTGCCAACATAGCCTAGGACACCAAACTGTGCAGCTACTTTAAGAGTCAGGGATCAATTGACATTACTGGATGTGCTTGCAGAAGCATATCACCTGTGTAAATGGGTTGCTTCTGTGATCTTGCAAGTGAATTCTTTAGTCGTGGAAACAATAGCGTACTGAACAAATGCATCTCTACATAAGTTTCTGCACATATTGTCCAGCCGCCTGTCTAACATACTGATTTTGTTTAGTTCTTATTCCTGGTTAGGTTCTCTCAAGCTGGATATTGGAGAACACTAAAGGCTGCGGTCAATGGCCACTTTCTCTTGTTGAACTTTCTTATTGGCTTCATAGCACCAATCTCCAGGATCTTTCAATGGTAATACCTTTTTTTCCTGTAAACCCCGTCCTCCTGAGTTATGTTGGTATATGAGTTTTCCATTCAAGTAGACAAGTAACATTTTCATTCTTATTACACTACAACTGCAATGTTTCCGTTCAAGTTACTAATGGTTGGTCTGCAATTACTAGAAAGCATTTCCTAGTTTGGTCTCTTCAACTGATATTTTGATAGTTTTGATGAAAGATATCTGCCATTTCCCGTATTTTCAGGAATTCAAGGGTTATGTATTCAAGATCATGAGTGGTTGCGATAAGCTGGGCTTCCCTATGAAGCAAGAAGTGCTAACTTCTGGTCCGCCATCTGCTTCACAGGGGTATAACTTTATTTCCATGTCACATCTTACAACTAGCCAAAGCCCAAGAATATTAGTTTGTAATCTATCTTGTTGTGGTCCATCAAGGTCAACGGCGGTGGCCAGACCATGTGAGTCCATTCCTGATGTGTCCTCCCTCGCGTTTCTTGCACGGGCAGAATTACCTTGGCGGGTAGAGCATACGACGAAAAAGGTGCGGCGGCGCTAGAGTGCGGCCAGCTGATCGAGGGAGCTTGGAACGATGCTCGGTGGAATGTCGTTATGAGCGTGGAGATGCTGCTCCGGTATGATTCATTTGAATTGTTTACTTTCAGTCTAATATTCTCAATGCTGCCTTAATGAACACATGTAATTTTGTTTGAGAGCCTATCATAGTTGCACTTATAATTTAATAATCCGAGCAATCTATTTTCAATCCACATAATATGATGATAACTAGATTTTCCTAACACTCATCGGCCTTCATGTTGCCCATGTACTAATCTTTTGTGAGTAAATTTGGTACCTTCAGATCCTGAAATACAAATTCTTCTTAAAGGGAAACTAATATAGAAGTTATTGTAAGCCGATACACAGTACTGGAAGTGGTAGTATGAGGGAAATCAAACACATTTCTGATGGGGAAGAAAAAAGTGACTCTCCATAAGGAAAGAATGGATCTCCTATGTATTTAGGTGATGTTGGTTCGTTAAATATATACCTTTACCTTTTTTGTACTATAAAGAGTTGCATCTGAACCTGGTGAAACGACTTGAGAATATAGAATATAGGGTCGTGCATGAAATGATGTTGAATATGTCATCTTTTATTTTATTTTGAACACGATGCTGAACTGGTTCTCATTGCACTCATGTAAATTGTGTCATCTTCCACAATGTTGGCATGTGATCCAAATAAATTGCACACCCTATATTTTTTGGCATTTTTTTTGACATAAGATCCTTCGTTTCAAACAAAAGTACACTCAATATGTGTATTCTGTGCCGATAGTTAATTCTTATGCCGCGTTTCATGCCAAATTTCATTGAAAACAAGCCCACCAAAGAGTCCTTGAGTTTGAACAAGTCGATGGTATACACAAAACATAATGACTTGAAGTACAATGCATAATAGAGTGATGCACCGACATAGTGGGCTCTGATAAGTATGCACACGACAGGATGACAAGGCACCGAAGAATAGAAGCGGTGGTTGCCTTGCAAAGGGAAACACGGAAAACACGACTTTTGCCACGAGGCATTAAAAACATGGAGTTAGGCACCTCTAATTAATCTTCCTCGATATATTTTACTGTTTCGTAGCAGTGCACGGGCATCGACCTAGTATAAGTGGCCGACCCCTTAGTGTGTTCGCAATTTCTGGAGGTGTTTCGTGCCTCAAAAGCTTACATGATCAATGTCTGTGTGGAGGGTCTACATGTGCATCCGTCTCCTAGGATTTTGCCTCCTTTGTCTCGTGATGATCAAGCCAGCGAGGATAGCAAGAATGGAGAAGATACTAGCCCACCATTTACTAAGGATGAGTTGGACGCTCTTGGATCCTAGACTCCAGCCTCTGTATCCAAACCGTGTGCCTTGGGATGTGTGGCTCTGATGGGGCTAAAGAGGGTTCCGTTGATCATTTGGATTTTGTTGTGGATGGGATTGTTTTACTGGATTCGATGGCAAGCCCGCTGGTGTCTGCTAGTTGCTCTAATCTTCCTACCCGCCCTTTGTCTCCCTCACTGTCTATGATTGTTGGTTCCCATAAACAACACCTTTGGACCCTGAAGTTTCTGCCCCTATCCCCAAGAAAAAAGACTTCGGTCAAGAAATCCCCCCCTCGCAGTTGTCTTTCTGGGACCTCAAAGCAATCTTCTGATGGGCTGTTCCGCATGCTTGATGCTTATCTAGGTGAGGTTGTTGGTGGTGACCACAGTGAGTATATTGCGACGTCTCCCACGACACGTTATACAGCTATGAAGACTCTTGTTTCTACTGCTCGCAAGAGTAGGCGCCCTTGCATTGTTGGTGAATCTGTTCTGGTGTGCAATGAACGTCGTGCTGCAGACGACCTTGGCTTGTCAGGTAATACTGCATCATCTTCCCCTAAATTTCTAGTCCTTCCTTCCTGATCATTTTGATTCTCGTTTATTTAGCGTTGCTTATGATTTGGGTATTATATTTTATTCTCCTAGTTGTAACATGTCTAGTTTACTTTATCCATGCTAATGAAGTAGCTCAAGCTTCTCTAGCTAAATTGTGTGTGGTTTGACTAAGGGTGTGGTGCTTGCTGGGTAGGAGGTCCAGGATGGTAGTGGCCACTTGGGTCCTTGCGCTTTTCCTCATTCTATACAATCTTATAGTTGGGTGACCCCTAGTAGGTATAGTCTCCGTATCAAAAACCTTTCTTATAGATGATTCTTTTTCTGGAACATGAGAGATTTTTGCACTAGGGGGTGCCGTAACCAACATAGAGATTATGTTGGTGATGTCCATGTTGATTTGGGTTGCCTCCAGGAAACCATAAAATCTACATTTTCTTTGATCACAGGTTTGTTTTGTTTTGTGTGTAGGTGGTTTCCTACTTCTGGTCACTCTAGTGATTGGGGCTAAAGTGGAGGTTTTTGATTATGTTGCTTTTTATCATGGGCATATCTTTGCCGGCATGGCGCTTTCTCAGCCAAACCTTAACAAGTTCTGGGAAATGGTAGTTTTGTATGGGCCTGTTGACCATTCCCACATCTGGAATCTTTTTAACTGGTTGGTTCACTTGTGGATGCTTACTTGTTAACATATCTAGTCGATAATTGATATACTGAAACTGCTAGTTGGGTCCACATGTAGAGGTTGATACCTGTAGCTATTGTGGTGATTTTGAATTACTTTGTGTCCTGTTGCTTGTGCTTTTTTTGGGGGAACGTAGCAGAAATTCAAAATTTTCCTACGTGTCACCAAGATCTATCTATGGAGAAACCAACAACGAGGGGAAGGAGAGTGCATCTACATACCCTTGTAGATCGCTAAGCGGAAGCGTTCAAGAGAACGGGGTTGAAGGAGTCGTACTCGTCGTGATCCAAATCACCGGAGATCCTAGTGCCGAACGGACGGCACCTCCGCGTTCAACACACGTACAGCCCGGTGACGTCTCCCATGCCTTGATCCAGCAAGGTGAGGGGGGGAGGTTGAGGAAGACTCCATCCAGCAGCAGCACAACGACGTGGTGGTGATGGAGGAGCGTGGTGATCCAGCAGGGCTTCGCCAAGCACCGCGGGAGAGGAGGAGGGAGAGAGGTAGGGCTGCACCAAGGAGAGGTCAAACTCATTTGTTGGTAGCCCCAAAACCCTCAAGTATATATAGGGGGAGGGGAGGGGGCTGCACCCCCTCTAGGGTTCCCTCCGCAGGGGTGGCGGCAGCCCCCAGATCCCATCTGGGTGGCGGCCAGAGGGGGAGAGAGGGGAGGCGCGCCTGGGGTGGGCCTTAGGGCCCATCTGCCCTAGGGTTTGCCCCCTCCCACTCTCCCTTGCGCCTTGGGCCCCTTGTGGGGGGCGCACCAGCCCACCTGGGGCTGGTCCCCTTCCACACTTGGCCCATGCAGCCCTCCGAGGTTGGTGGCCCCACTTGGTGGACCCCCGGGACCCTCCCGGTGGTCCAGGTACGTTACCGGAAAAACCCGAAACTTTTCCGGTGACCAAAACAGGACTTCCCATATATAAATCTTTACCTCCGGACCATTCCGGAACTCCTCGTGACGTCCGGGATCTCATCCGGGACTTCGAACAACATTCGGTAACCACATACAAACTACCTTTATAACCCTAGCGTCATCGAACCTTAAGTGTGTAGACCCTACGGGTTCGGGAACCATGCAGACATGACCGAGACGTTCTCCGGTCAATAACCAACAGCGGGATCTGGATACCCATGTTGGCTCCCACATGTTCCACGATGATCTCATCGGATGAACCACGATGTCAAGGACTCAATCGATCTCGTATACAATTCCCTTTGTCTAACGCTATTGTACTTGCCCGAGATTCGATCGTCGGTATGCCGATACCTAGTTCAATCTCGTTACCGGCAAGTCTCTTTACTCGTTCCGTAACACATCATCCCGTGATCAACCCCTTGGTCACATTGTGCACATTATGATGATGTCCTACCGAGTGGGCCCAGGGATACCTCTCCGTTTACACGGAGTGACAAATCCCAGTCTCGATTCGTGCCAACCCAACAGACACTTTCGGAGATACCTGTAGTGCACCTTTATAGCCACCCAGTTACGTTGTGACGTTTGGTACACCCAAAGCATTCCTACGGTATCCGGGAGTTGCACAATCTCATGGTCTAAGGAAATGATACTTGACATTAGAAAAGCTTTAGCATACGAACTAGATCTTTGTGCTAGGCTTAGGATTGGGTCTTGTCCATCACATCATTCTTCTAATGATGTGATCCCGTTATCAACGACATCCAATGTCCATGGTCAGGAAACCGTAACCATCTGTTGATCAACGAGCTAGTCAACTAGAGGCTTACTAGGGACATGGTGTTGTCTATGTACCCACACATGTATCTGAGTTTTCTTTGAATACAATTATAGCATGGATAATAAACGATTATCATAAACAAGGAAATATAATAATAACTAATTTATTATTGCCTCTAGGGCATATTTCCAACATTTTTTCCACATATTCGGTGGTACATAAACGTTCAAAAAGTTAGTCTAAGTTATTATCCGGGATTGATGTGCTATCTTAGTTTGTATTGTTATGTTGGAAAATTGGAATTCATTGATAGCATGTGTTTTTCTATTACTTATTGTTACAAGAATTTATATTGACTGTAATGGTGTTGAGCTGTGATTGAAAACATCTAGCAAAATATGTTCCATTTATTTGCTGGGTGTTGGTTCTTCAGCAACACACTACAGTATTTCATTGATTTGGTTGATGCTTGTTTGGTTGATGCTGGTATAATAGGTAGTTGCATGCATTTATTTATCATGCTACCACTAGACTGCCTGATAAAAACTTGCTGAATATATATATCTTTGACTAGCAACTGATGGAATATAGCTCATGTTCATGTAAATTCCCATCCCACTCAAAGTGTGAAACACTTATTCTTCTTCTTTGTACTCAACATCCAGGCATCACACCTGAATATATATATATATATGCACATATTTATGTATGTAGTTATCTGTCACACGCATGAAGCAGTCTTGTTCGTTTTGGGATGTAGTATCACCACTTAATTTGTTCCCTGTCTGCCTCCTTCCTAAAATTCTGACTGTATATATATGGTATGTGTACCATCCATGATATGCACTTGCTCCTGATCTCATGTTGGTCTTGTTTTTATTTCATGGCTTCCTATTCGTGTAGTTCCAATGTCATTGGGTCTTGTTTGTAGAATGATGAGTCACGCCGCAGTTGAAAGTGGGCATAAGTGGGACCGATTGAGCCCATCCCACTTAATCATCTTAGTGGGCACCCTTTGGACAATAGAAAAAAAATAAGTGGGCTATTCCATTTAGCCCTCTGGGAGCCCAATCTACATAGTTTTCTTAAGTAAAAAAGGAAAACGAATTACGGCGCCGCTTTCACGGGATAGGGTTCAATCCGCGCCCCTCTAGTTTGCCTGCAGGTGGCGCAATGCTCCTCCTCTCGCCTCTCTTCTCCCTCGCCTTGTACGACGGAGAACTGACCACCGAGGTAACCCTGCCTCCTGCTCCGTCCTTCCCCTCTCCTCTCATCCAATCACCTTATTCGTGGGCACCTTGGACATAGGATGAAGGAAGGGAGTGATCGTCAGATAGGAGAGATGGGACCATTTCCTCTATCTCTACGATAAAATCATCTGAGAGAGAGAGGAGCTTCGGGCTTATTACAGTTTCAGAGTTGTACTGTACCACCTCAGTGGTGACTGTACCGTCGACATGCCTTGACAGTTTCAGTCTTTCAGAGCTTTGGGCTTTAACAACAACCTATTTCGTTACCTTGATTAAACTTCTTGTTGACTTCCATTTCTTTCCCTTAGCATGTGAATGCCTCTCTGTTTCCTGGAAGATCAATGCTTTTGTTTCATTTTGCTCGAGTGTTTGTTGTGTTCAGCTCAGCTCAGCTCCTTGCCATTTTCATTCAACCAAGAAAGGAATAAGGAATCCTTGATGTTTTTTGTATACTGCTTTTGCCACATCTTTCCTGGTTAATTCTAGCTTGTTGCCTTGTTCTGTGAATTAATTCATGCTACATTTGTTTGGATAGACTAGTATTTATAAGGTCAAGGGCCTGTGTGGGAGACTTTATTCAAGTTTCTTTGATGTTAACTGCTTGCACACCAATATCCTTATATACAATTGTTTTTTATGTATAGGGTAAGAACATGATTTCAACGATAGAGTATGATAAGTTACAACAAGTGCATAATTACAAACTTATTTATGTGTGCAAAAATGGTGAAACCCCTTGCCGCATTATACCGGCAATCTATGGTTTATTTTTTTTAATAGTAGCCTACTGAAAGTTTTTAAAAGAAAAATAAGGGCTTATGTTTTTCCAGCCCAACCAACTGGAGATGTACAAAAGTACCAATGTCCAATGAGAAGCCGAACGAACACGTGTAGAAGTCTAGATGTAGGCTGCTAGTGTTAATGAGGTCCTTCCAAGTTTGTTTCCAGAATAGTACTACCCTTTATTACTATGTATAAAATAGAGAAAAAAAACTTCTTGTCAATACACACCTGATCCCATTTTTTCTGTAGTAGTCAGTGTTAGATTCCATTGCAATGTTTTGAAACATTTAATTTCACACAAGTCATCCCTTTCGTCTGTTGACTATTTTGTTTCTTCCAAAAAGCTTCCTCTTTTGATTTCTGACGAAGATGTCTTAGCAAAACGATAGCCAGTTGTTTCGGTGTTGGACAAAGATGTGTGTTTATGCATGGTTTTGATTCGATTGCTTGCACATATCAAAGACTTTCTAGCATCATTATCCAAAGGCATTTTGAGCTCAGTGTTTGTGCCAAGTCAAATATGCTCATCTCCTCGCCTTGTCATTTCCAGCAGTGCTACCTTGGAGATCATGCAAGGATCATGAACATGCTTAATTTTTCATTTTGACGTTGTCGGTTCGTTCGTTCTTTGCCCCATGCTTGACAAATCTGAAGGATTTATAGGTTTGCTAGTGCTAATAGATTTTAGTTGTTTTTCAGGTCATGTCATGGTAGTAGTTTAGTAGTACATAGATCAAATATATAGAGAGAGCTAGTATCTTATAATGCTTAGACAAACTATATTCATTCTCTCAATTGTTAAGTTGAAAATACATGAAGATATGTGTTATGACTGAACTATTGTGTGGATGGGCTGGTGTGGGGTATATACTACATTGTCCTGCTCCTCTGTACTCTTGTTGTGGGCAGCTGCTGATCCTTTGTTTGTTTGATTTTTTTTGTATGTTTGGAGTGATCATTGAGCAACTTGGCCAAGAACTCGCCCAACCTGAGGGTGGCCCACATCATAATCAAAGAAGATGGTGGTGGATGAGACCGGTGCTGCTTTTGTGATGAGCAAAACAAAAACTTGGTGGTCGCCGGCCGTGGCCTCCTGCGCGTGCGCAGCCGTAGTCTTGGCTAGTGGCCTCGGCTACAACTTGCAAAGGGAGCTCGTCCCTCTTCCTCCTCTGGTTCTCCCCCCTTGCTCTGAGCACATGGACATCGAGCCATGGCTATTTTACACCAGGTTTAATGTCCATGTCTGGTTATGGTTTGGACTGGTGGTACAGTCATGGCATAATGACTCCAGGTTATGCTTGGATGGATTTAATCTTTCTAAAATATGAGATTTTTTGTAAAGAGCTAGTCTTGTAGGGTTTCAATTGTCTAAAGATTGTGGTTTTGAGAAGATTGTTACCTTTCTGGTTTTATGGCTGATGTGGTCAGTAGAGATCCATGCGTGTTGTATTTCCTAGTGGTGATATGATGAACTATAGATTTGGAAGTTTGCTTTGTACAACTGCACTATAGAGTTGGATTTTTTTCGTGGTTGCGTGATGTCGATGATGATTACTGTGAAGCTTTCTCAATGTAATCACTAATGATTGCATAACCTACTGCTTTCCTCTGTTGCATAATGTCCCTCTCAATTCTTCTCTCTTGAAATAGTGGTTTTGCGTGATCCCTTGTGACAGAAATTATTGGGACTTCAAGATGCAAAGGTAAAACAATTTTTGATGCTGCTGTTTAGGTTAGATAGTCACACTTTTATTTCTGTCAATTGCATGGCATGGTATCTAGACTAGGTGTCGTTGATGTTCTCAATATATTCATGCCTTTTTATACCTTGAATGATCCATCAGCATCCTGTAAAGACTAGTCTCATTGATGGTAATATTTATAAGTATACATGTTATCAGAACACACAAAATGAACCCTGTATTGCTTTGTTCATTTCAATTTCGTGTATTGTGCTATTGTTTTACTCTGAGTTGGCCTGATCCGGTTTTTTCCACAAATGCAGGTGCCATTGTTGTTGATTCCATTGTTCATGGCCATCTGAAAAGCTAAGGAACTGTTCAAACCTTGAAATAAACTTGAACACCCTGCAGTTGTGTAATTGAGGTCCGATATGCCTCTCATCCTGCCAATTCCGATTCTCCCCATTCATCTACCTAGCCTCGAAGAGTTAGATTGATTTCTGTTTTGTTTGTTTCGAAGCAGGAGCCCCATGACATCAACAAGAATGACGACGATGATGCGGAGGAGGAGGACCTCAACTACACACCACACAAAGTCCCTATTGTCTGTCGGCAATGGCTTCCTTCCCTGCAGCAGGTAGCATTCGGTTACTGCTGCAAATGCCAACGGAAGAAAATATACATATCAAATGCTGCACTTGCACTCAGGAGTGTGAGAAATTTTGCCCAATTTCATTGCCATGTTCATCATGTCATTTACCCACAAATTATCAGTTATTTTATGCTATATATGAAGTTGTTCCTCTCTTGATTTTTCATGGTAGACGGAATTGTATGATTTCGGATAGTACTTTATCAAATTCAAACCATACAACATCACCCACGTCCCTCTATGCAGTGCACTTTGCAACTGAACCCATCTCCAGTACTGGATCTCCAGTACTAGCTTCTTTCATGTGCCCTTGAGTATCCAGCTCAACTGATTCAAGTTCTTGGACAATTAATTAAGCACTATAACAAATTAATGAATGCCCTCCTTGTTCTTCTAGCTAGTATACATTACTACTGGATGGTGATCAATTTTAGCCAGCCATTCTTCCATGCCCCCTCTCTCTACCCACTCACTTGATAATCTCCCTGCACCATCAATCCATCTCCTTTAGCAACTAGCTGTTGCAAATGGCACCAGATTTAATTCTGAATGTATGCTTAGTTATTCAACATGCTTGAAGTCCCAGCCTTTTGTGTCTGGTCAGTTATTTTCGTAGCTCATAATATGCTCAACTTCTCAGGAAAGTAATTGACGTTTTAGCGTTATGGTCACCGAGTTTCCTCTTGTTCAGTAGGCGAAAGGGAGGTTATATTGAAACGCTATACTGGTGCCCTTGTTGAAATCGAGTGCCCATGTTGTGTGATATACAATGTTGCTGTGTTGTGTCTCTTGTGTGGCCGAGTTTAATATTATGTTTGTATTTCTGTTTGCGGTTGTGTGCTAGAGTCTAATTAGTTACGTGAATACTTAACTTTAAGATGTTGATGTGTCATAGAAAAGATGATTTCTTGTGTTGTGTACTTTCGGAAATTAACGCAATGCTAAATGTATGTAGGCTCAAGAAATTGATCAAGGTAAGCCATTATATCTCTTTGCTTGTTTTTTAAATTGTCACTATGTCGGATAATTATTTGATTGTGAAGTAATAGTTCCTTGCTTTTGTCTAGTATTAAGAAACAGTTTGTTGAAACAACCATTAGTCTCTCCTAGCTACAGAAACTGCCTATATGCATTTGCTTAGGCTTGGAGCCTAACTCATGTCTCGGGCATGAACTCTTCCTGCATAATTATTTCTTATTCTGCCTATCAGTCGCTGCAAGGTTTTTTGGTATATGTGTGTATAACTGATGCAAAGCTATCCAATTAGATCTTGGTCTTGTGTGTAAAACAATCAATCCTTCTGTTGTGTGTAATCAATGTGAAGCAATGAAATAAACTTGCTACATGTTGCTTACGAGGCACCATGTAGTTTGTTTGTTTGATTTGATTTGTTTGTTTGTTTGATTTGGAGCAGACCTGGACCCCATGCCCAAGCTCACGAGGTCACCGTTGAGTCCGACCTCCACCTCGATCATGACGACGACGACCCGCACAAGGTCGATCCCTACTTTACCACAAATATGTTCTTTCTTTTGTGAAGTAACAGTTCCTTGCTTTGTGTAATGTTAAGAAACTGTTTGTTGAGACAACAATTAGTCTCTCCCGGCTACAGGAACTGTTTATATGCATTTGCTTAGGCTTGGAGCATAACTCATAAATCAGTTACCTGTTTTGCATATCCTATGAATTTGAGCCTTATCTGTTTGCTATTTCTCCATCTCAAATCTCCATCAGTAAGCTAAAAAAAGACTAGCTAGCTAATCCTCTGTAATTAGCTTGCTTCCCCCATCTCACGCTGAAACCCTAGCTCTTCCCTTGGTGACGGAGAGGCTCACATCATGGATCCTCTCCTCGAAGGTACAAATTTCTCCTACCATTCTCTTATTTTTCTGTTTTCTTCATATACCCATCTGATTCATGCTTTTTTTTGTAGACATCAATGGCCAAGGAAGGAGAAGCTTCTGCATAGGTGGTGAGTTGCTGTAGTTCTACCCCTCTGCTACCTTTCTCCACTATCTCTTCTCTGACCCTGACTCGTCTCTTCTCTTCTCTGTAGCCATCCTGTAGCCATGGACGGCACTCATAGCATGTGCGAAGTCTGCTTCTTCCCCGCATGGCTAGTTAGCACTTCTCCCGCCCATGGAAGGTCCACTCCTCACTTTACTCTCCTTGTTTGGTTTGGTTTCTTTCTTTCTTTTTTTTGCTCTTTCTGCTTCAAGCATGCTAGAGCACATTCCAATATGTGTCTATGTGGCTCACAAGTTTGGAATATCTAATCTAATAAGGGATTGCAAAGCTACCTTGTGACGTGCAAATTATTTTTCCTGCATCCATAAATCGTAAATTCACTGTTGTTTGCTTGCTTCCCCTGAATGAATTTGTTAATCAAACTAGATGCCTGGTGCAACTCATGTGCCATGTGTCATACGTTCCAAATCAGATGGCTGCTACATGGAGATATATATTTTTCTTCTGCTGCTGCGCCATGTATTATAGATTCCTCCTCTAGCTAGCGTTGGCTATGTCCGGAAGGTGTATTGCTGCTGGTAGCCAGACCACTGTAGTGAGTTACTTAGTTGATGCAGATGCAACAATGCTTTCTTGTCCTGCCTACAAACCGCTGCAAGGTTATTGGTATGTGTGTATAACTGATGCAAGCTATCAAATCAGATATTGATGTTGTGTGTAAAACAATAAAATCTTTTTTCTGTGTGTAATAAATGTAAAGCAATCGAATAAACTTGCTATATGTTGCTTAGCTTATTTACGGGAACATTTTTCTTAGGAACAAGAAACTTTGACTGTTGGAGTTCAAAAAAAAAAGATCATGCGGCCTATATCGATCCCAAGTCTAAGGACTAAATAACTGTAGACGTGAGGGGGAGTGTTGATTTGCTTAATTTGTTACTTGTCAATGCTTAAGTGTGGTTGTGTGTGTGTGTTACTAATAGTCCGAAATTCGACAAGTGAAGCAATAGGAGCACATGTGATAGATGTGTCTATTGTGATCTATGTTGTTAATTACCTCACCTAGATCATTAGCTTTTTTCATGCAATGATAATTGCTTCAAGTTATTTTCAAATACTATACAGCAACTCACTAGTTACCTATAACCAACCATTTTTAGTCCGCTAGACTTATTTGTTTGTTTGATTTGGAGCAGCAGCAGGCACCCTCCGCCGATGACCTGGACCCCATGCCCAAGCTGACGAGGAGGACATCGTCGAGTCTGACGTCCACCTCGACCATGATGACGCCCCGCACAAGGTTGATCCCTACTTCACCACAAATATGTTCTTTCTTTTGTTGTGGTTCAAAATTCTCCTCCCAAGAACATTAGCTATAGGAATAATTAACTTTTAAGATGTTACTGTTGTGTCATAGAAAAGATGATTAATATTTACTGTAGTGTCCAGACTAGGAATACGTGTGTTGTGCCTTGTGCGCTTTCGGAAAGTAATGCAATGCTAAATGTATGTATGCAAGCTTAGGAAACTGAGCAAGGGAAAAGAGTGAGTGTTAACCATTATTATATCTCCTTGCTGGTTTTGTAAACTATAACTGTGTTGGATCATCATTGGATTGTGAAGTAACAATGGTTCCTTGGTTTGTGTTATGATGCTAAGTAACTTTTTGTTTGTTGAAACGACCATCAGTTATACAAAAACTGTTTGTATGCATCATTTGTTTAGCCTTGGAGCATAAGTGATGTATGTGGTATAAACTATAAGAAATAATGTCGTTAGTAGCCAGTTAACTGTTTGCATTTCCTGTAGATTAGAGCAAGCTAGTTGTTTGCTATTTTTCATGCTTACAAGCACCACTTCTCTTACATGCATTGTTGTTGAAATGAGATTATTCAAAACTGAAGGTTATCGTGCCTCTCAAATTTTTACATTTGTTCTATTTACAGTTCAACTACTTGGTCGGTTGCCACTACTCTCTGCCTGATGACCGGTTATGGGCGATCGGCAGAACAAGTGAGTTGACACTAGGTTACTTCCCTGTAAAAAACGATCCCGCCGGAGGGCGGAGGCTGTCCTGGAAGGAGGCCACACATGAGTTATGAGGACCATATGCCTAGGTGGAAGCAGTCTTGAGAACCTTGGCCAAAACAAGGAAGTTTGAGAAGGCTAGTGGTATGAGGAACAACCATGGCTTCAAGGTTTAACTCATGTATGTGTACCATCCATGATATGCACTTACATCCGGATCTCTGTTGGTCTATGCTTGTAGTTCCGACTTTAGCGGTATGCCGTTTCCCATCACACACATGGAGCGGTCTTGTTCTTTTTGTTATATGTTGTGTATGCTCGCCTCATTCCTGAAATTCCAACTACATATATGTGGTCTGTGTACCATCCATGATATGCACTTACATCCGGATCTCATGCTGATCTTGTGTTTGTTTCCAATGATGCCCTCCTACTCTTGGGAGACCCTTTGTCGCCTACATTGATCGTGGTTGTTGTTTATCATATTAAGAAAATTGGTTTGTCATGTGCCCTCAAAACAACTTGATGATATGTATGCATCTTTTTATGTCCAAACAGACTTTCCATCAAAGAGACATCTTTTTATGTCCGAACTGACTCGACGGTCCTTTTGGATTGCCAAAGGAGATGAATGATTGGGAAAGAGGGAGCATGCCACATGCTGAGAGTTGATACATAGCACGTGTGGTCGGCGGTTGTCAAGCCGATCTTCCAGCAGTCCCACAGTAGACTTTGTACTGATGAAGTGGGCAGTCCAATCCAGGAGTACATATTAGGTCTGCAAGTTACAAGGCTTGTAATACTTGCAACATGTGTTTGGTGATGATGAGACATGAGAGCTCCAACCAGGCTGGCTAGTGTGGTTTAGTTTGTCTAGCTACCCAATCCCAGTGTTGACGTGGCTGTGAAAAATACATAGAAATCAATCAAAGTGAGATATATGATGATTACAATAATAAAATGCTATCACTAACTGAGTAATATCTTGATCTCCCTCGCAAAACAAAACAAAAAATGTTCACTAGTCTTGCACAAGAAAAGTAAATCTGTTCTTTTGCCTAGTGAAATGTTGACAAAGAATTGCCATGCATTGAAGAATCTAGTCATATTTGTCAATCTTATAACATATATATTTGGAATCCAGCCACATGTGCCAGTCTCATCACAAAACCTGCTAGCTTTTGAGTAGCTGCCACGATCAAAGAAGATGAATCCAGCCAGCCAGCCAGCCTGAGGATACATATCTTTCATCTCTCAGAACTGATAAAACATCTCACGGAACTGATAAAACAGAGAAATTTTAACTCGGTACAACATAGGCCATTAATTGTAAACGCCGTATCTCTCAGAACTTACTTGGGACTTGGAAAGTTTGCTCAAAAACAAAGGAATTTTAACTCTGGTACAACATAGGCCATTGTAAACGTTGTATCTCACGGAACTGACTTGGGACTTGAAACTTTAACTCGGTACAACATAGGGCAATGTAAAAGCCGTGTGAAACCTGTATCACTTGATAATTCCCTTTCTTGGGAACTTAGCATAATCATCATGTCATTAAATGCCCTAGGGATACCCACCGGCCACCGAGCAAGGGCCTAAGTTGCGCCACATCACTGATCCGTAGCACCACGACCTCCTTCTCGTTCTCTTCGTCATGGCTTCTAAGAGCATCATTATCTCTATATATGTCGGCAATGGTCGTCCGTCCGCGTGCGGGGTGCGCGTGCGACTTAGAGATCCATGCGTGTTGTATTTCCTGGTGGTGATATGATGAACTATAGATTTGGAAGTTTGCTTTGTACAACTGCACTATAAAGTTGGATTTTTTTCGTGGTTGCGTGATGTCGATGATGATTACTGTGAAGCTTTCTCAATGTAATCACTAATGATTGCATAACCTACTGCTTTCCTTCTGAGGCATAATGTCCCTCTCAATTCTTCTCTCTTGAAATAGTGGTTTTGCGTGATCCCTTGTGACAGAAATTATTGGGACTTCAAGATGCAAAGGTAAAACAATTTTTGATGCTGCTGTTTAGGTTAGATAGTCACACTTTTATTTCTGTCAATTGCATGGCATGGTATCTAGACTAGGTGTCGTTGATGTTCTCAATATATTCATGCCTTTCTATACCTTGAATGATCCATCAGCATCCTATAAAGACTAGTCTCACTGATGGTAATATTTATAAGTATACATGTTATCAGAACACACAAAATGAACCCTGTATTGCTTTGTTCATTTCAATTTTGTGTATTGTGCTATTGTTTTACTCTGAGTTGGCCTGATCCGGTTTTTTTCCACAAATGCAGGTGCCATTGTTGTTGATTCCATTGTTCATGGCCATCTGAAAAGCTAAGGAACTGTTCAAACCTTGAAATAAACTTGAACACCCTGCAGTTGTGTAATTGAGGTCCGATATGCCTCTCATCCTGCCAATTCCGATTCTCCCCATCCATCTACCTAGCCTCAAAGAGTTAGATTGATTTCTGTTTTGTTCGTTTCGAAGCAGGAGCCCCATGACATCAACAAGAATGACGACGATGATGCGGAGGAGGAGGACCTCAACTACACACCACACAAAGTCCCTATTGTCTGTCGGCAATGGCTTCCTTCCCTGCAGCAGGTAGCATTCGGTTACTGCTGCAAATGCCAACGGAAGAAAATATACATATGAAATGCTGCACTTGCACTCAGGAGTGTGAGAAATTTTGCCCAATTTCATTGCCATGTTCATCATGTCATTTACCCACAAATTATCAGTTATTTTATGCTATATGAAGTTGTTCCTCTCTTGATTTTTCATGGTAGACGGAATTGTATGATTTCGGATAGTACTTTATCAAATTCAAACCATACAACATCACCCACGTCCCTCTATGCAGTGCACTTTGCAACTGAACCCATCTCCAGTACTGGATCTCCAGTACTAGCTTCTTTCATGTGCCCTTGAGTATCCAGCTCAACTGATTCAAGTTCTTGGACAATTAATTAAGCACTATAACAAATTAATGAATGCCCTCCTTGTTCTTCTAGCTAGTGTACATTACTACTGGATGGTGATCAATTTTAGCCAGCCATTCTTCCATGCCCCCTCTCTCCACCCACTCACTTGATAATCTCCCTGCACCATCAATCCATCTCCTTTAGCAACTAGCTGTTGCAAATGGCACCAGATTTAATTCTGAATGTATGCTTAGTTACTCAGCATGCTTGAAGTCCCAGCCTTTTGTGTCTGGTCAGTTATTTTCATAGCTCATAATATGCTCAACTTCTCAGGAAAGTTATTAACGTTTTAGCGTTATGGTCATCGAGTTTCCTCTTGTTCAGTAGGCGAAAGGGAGGTTATATTGAAACGCTATACTGGTGCCCTTGTTGAAATCGAGTGCCCATGTTGTGTGATATACAATGTTGCTGTGTTGTGTCTCTTGTGTGGCCGAGTTTAATATTATGTTTGTATTTCTGTTTGTGGTTGTGTGCTAGAGTCTAATTAGTTACGTGAATAGTTAACTTTAAGATGTTGATGTGTCATAGAAAAGATGATTTCTTGTGTTGTGTACTTTCGGAAATTAACGCAATGCTAAATGTATGTAGGCTTAAGAAATTGATCAAGGTAAGCCATTATATCTCTTTGCTTGTTTTTCAAATTGTCACTATGTCAGATAATTATTTGATTGTGAAGTAATAGTTCCTTGCTTTTGTCTAGTATTAAGAAACAGTTTGTTGAAACAACCATTAGTCTCTCCTAGCTACAGAAACTGCCTATATGCATTTGCTTAGGCTCAGAGCCTAACTCATGTCTCGGGCATGAACTCTCCCTGCATAATTATTTCTTATTCTGCCTATCAGTCGCTTCAAGGTTTTTTGGTATATGTGTGTATAACTGATGCAAAGCTATCCAATCAGATCTTGGTCTTGTGTGTAAAACAATCAATCCTTCTGTTGTGTGTAATCAATGTGAAGCAATGAAATAAACTTGCTACATGTTGCTTACGAGGCACCATGTAGTTTGTTTGATTTGATTTGATTTGTTTGTTTGTTTGATTTGGAGCAGACCTGGACCCCATGCCCAAGCTCACGAGGTCACCGTTGAGTCCGACCTCCACCTCGATCATGACGACGACGACCCGCACAAGGTCGATCCCTACTTTACCACAAATATGTTCTTTCTTTTGTGAAGTAACAGTTCCTTGCTTTGTGTAATGTTAAGAAACTGTTTGTTGAGACAACAATTAGTCTCTCCTGGCTACAGGAACTGTTTATATGCATTTGCTTAGGCTTGGAGCATAACTCATAAATCAGTTACCTGTTTTGCATATCCTATGATTTTGAGCCTTATCTGTTTGCTATTTCTCCATCTCAAATCTCCATCAGTAAGCTAAAAAAAGACTAGCTAGCTAATCCTCTGTAATTAGCTTGCTTCCCCCATCTCACACTGAAACCCTAGCTCTTCCCTTGGTGACGGAGAGGCTCACATCATGGATCCTCTCCTCGAAGGTACAAATTTCTCCTACCATTCTCTTATTTTTCTGTTTTCTTCATATACCCATCTGATTCATGCTTTTTTTTGTAGACATCAACGGCCAAGGAAGGAGAAGCTTCTGCATAGGTGGTGAGTTGCTGTAGTTCTACCCCTCTGCTACCTTTCTCTACTATCTCTTCTCTGACCCTGACTCGTCTCTTCTCTTCTCTGTAGCCATCCTGTAGCCATGGACGGCACTCATAGCATGTGCGAAGTCTGCTTCTTCCCCGCATGGCTAGTTAGCACTTCTCCCGCCCATGGATGGTCCACTCCTCACTTTACTCTCCTTGTTTGGTTTGGTTTCTTTCTTTCTTTCTTTTGCTCTTTCTGCTTCAAGCATGCTAGAGCACATTCCAATATGTGTCTATGTGGCTCACAAGTTTGGAATATCTAATCTAATAAGGGATTGCAAAGCTACCTTGTGACGTGCAAATTATTTTTCCTGCATCCATAAATCGTAAATTCACTGTTGTTTGCTTGCTTCCCCTGAATGAATTTGTTAATCAAACTAGATGCCTGGTGCAACTCATGTGCCATGTGTCATACGTTCCAAATCAGATGGCTGCTACATGGAGATATATATTTTTCTTCTGCTGCTGCGCCATGTATTATAGATTCCTCCTCTAGCTAGCGTTGGCTATGTCCGGAAGGTGTATTGCTGCTGGTAGCCAGACCACTGTAGTGAGTTACTTAGTTGATGCAGATGCAACAATGCTTTCTTGTCCTGCCTACAAACCGCTGCAAGGTTATTGGTATGTGTGTATAACTGATGCAAGCTATCAAATCAGATATTGATGTTGTGCGTAAAACAATAAAATCTTTTTGCTGTGTGTAATAAATGTAAAGCAATCGAATAAACTTGCTATATGTTGCTTAGCTTATTTACGGGAACATTTTTCTTAGGAACAAGAAACCTTGACTGTTGGAGTTCAAAAAAAAAAGATCATGCGGCCTATATCGATCCCAAGTCTAAGGACTAAATAAGTGTAGACGTGAGGGGGAGTGTTGATTTGCTTAATTTGTTACTTGTCAATGCTTAAGTGTGTGTGTGTGTGTGTGTGTGTGTGTGTGTTACTAATAGTCTGAAATTCGACAAGTGAAGCAATAGGAGCACATGTGATAGATGTGTCTATTGTGATCTATGTTGTTAATTACCTCACCTAGATCATTTGCTTTTTTCATGCAATGATAATTGCTTCAAGTTATTTTCAAATACTATACAGCAACTCACTAGTTACCTATAACCAACCATTTTTAGTCCGCTAGACTTATTTGTTTGTTTGATTTGGAGCAGCAGCAGGCACCCTCCGCCGATGACTTGGACCCCATGCCCAAGCTGACGAGGAGGACATTGTCGAGTCTGACGTCCACCTCGACCATGATGACGCCCCGCACAAGGTTGATCCCAACTTCACCACAAATATGTTCTTTCTTTTGTTGTGGTTCAAAATTCTCCTCCCAAGAACATTAGCTATAGGAATAATTAACTTTTAAGATGTTACTGTTGTGTCATAGAAAAGATGATTAATATTTACTGTAGTGTCCAGACTAGGAATACGTGTGTTGTGCCTTGTGCGCTTTCGGAAAGTAATGCAATGCTAAATGTATGTATGCAAGCTTAGGAAACTGAGCAAGGGAAAAGAGTGAGTGTTAACCATTATTATATCTCCTTGCTGGTTTTGTAAACTATAACTATGTTGGATCATCATTGGATTGTGAAGTAACAATGGTTCCTTGGTTTGTGTTATGATGCTAAGTAACTTTTTGTTTGTTGAAACGACCATCAGTTATACAAAAACTGTTTGTATGCATCATTTGTTTAGCCTTGGAGCATAAGTGATGTATGTGGTATAAACTATAAGAAATAATGTCGTTAGTAGCCAGTTAACTGTTTGCATTTCCTGTAGATTAGAGCAAGCTAGTTGTTTGCTATTTTTCATGCTTACAAGCACCACTTCTCTTACATGCATTGTTGTTGAAATGAGATTATTCAAAACTGAAGGTTATCGTGCCTCTCAAATTTTTACATTTGTTCTATTTACAGTTCAACTACTTGGTCGGTTGCCACTACTCTCTGCCTGATGACCGGTTATGGGCGATAGGCAGAACAAGTGAGTTGACACTAGGTTACTTCCCTGTAAAAAACGATCCCGCCGGAGGGCGGAGGCTGTCCTGGAAGGAGGCCACACATGAGTTATGAGGACCATATGCCTAGGTGGAAGCAGTCTTGAGAACCTTGGCCAAAACAAGGAAGTTTGAGAAGGCTAGTGGTATGAGGAACAACCATGGCTTCAAGGTTTAACTCATGTATGTGTACCATCCATGATATGCACTTACATGCGGATCTCTGTTGGTCTATGCTTGTAGTTTCGACTTTAGCGGTATGCCGTTTCCCATCACACACATGGAGCGGTCTTGTTCTTTTTGTTATATGTTGTGTATGCTCGCCTCATTCCTGAAATTCCAACTACATATATGTGGTCTATGTACCATCCATGATATGCACTTACATCCGGATCTCATGCTGATCTTGTGTTTGTTTCCAATGATGCCCTCCTACTCTTGGGAGACCCTTTGTCGCCTACATTGATCGTGGTTGTTGTTTATCATATTAAGAAAATTGGTTTGTCATGTGCCCTCAAAACAACTTGATGATATGTATGCATCTTTTTATGTCCAAACAGACTTTCCATCAAAGAGACATCTTTTTATGTCCGAACTGACTCGACGGTCCTTTTGGATTGCCAAAGGAGATGAATGATTGGGAAAGAGGGAGCATGCCACATGCTGAGAGTTGATACATAGCACGTGTGGTCGGCGGTTGTCAAGCCGATCTTCCAGCAGTCCCACAGTAGACTTTGTACTGATGAAGTGGGCAGTCCAATCCAGGAGTACATATTAGGTATGCAAGTTACAAGGCTTGTAATACTTGCAACATGTGTTTGGTGATGATGAGACATGAGAGCTCCAACCAGGCTGGCTAGTGTGGTTTAGTTTGTCTAGCTACCCAATCCCAGTGTTGACGTGGCTGTGAAAAATACATAGAAATCAATCAAAGTGAGATATATGATGATTACAATAATAAAATGCTATCACTAACTGAGTAATATCTTGATCTCCCTCGCAAAACAAAACAAAAAATGTTCACTAGTCTTGCACAAGAAAAGTAAATCTATTCTTTTGCCTAGTGAAATGTTGACAAAGAATTGCCATGCATTGAAGAATCTAGTCATATTTGTCAATCTTATAACATATATATTTGGAATCCAGCCACATGTGCCAGTCTCATCACAAAACCTGCTAGCTTTTAAGTAGCTGCCACGATCAAAGAAGACGAATCCAGCCAGCCAGCCAGCCTGAGGATACATATCTTTCATCTCTCAGAACTGATAAAACATCTCACGGAACTGATAAAACAGAGAAATTTTAACTCGGTACAACATAGGCCATTAATTGTAAACGCCGTATCTCTCAGAACTTACTTGGGACTTGGAAAGTTTGCTCAAAAACAAAGGAATTTTAACTCTGGTACAACATAGACCATTGTAAACGTTGTATCTCACGGAACTGACTTGGGACTTGAAACTTTAACTCGGTACAACATAGGGCAATGTAAAAGCCGTGTGAAACCTGTATCACTTGATAATTCCCTTTCTTGGGAACTTAGCATAATCATCATGTCATTAAATGCCCTAGGGATACCCACCGGCCACCGAGCAAGGGCCTAAGTTGCGCCACATCACTGATCCGTAGCACCGCGACCTCGTTCTTGTTCTCTTCGTCATGGCTTCTAAGAGCATCATTATCTCTATATATGTCGGCAATGGTCGTCCGTCCGCATGCGGGGTGCGCGTGCGACTTAGAGATCCATGCGTGTTGTATTTCCTGGTGGTGATATGATGAACTATAGATTTGGAAGTTTGCTTTTTACAACTGCACTATAAAGTTGGATTTTTTTCGTGGTTGCGTGATGTCGATGATGATTACTGTGAAGCTTTCTCAATGTAATCACTAATGATTGCATAACCTACTGCTTTCCTTCTGAGGCATAATGTCCCTCTCAATTCTTCTCTCTTGAAATAGTGGTTTTGCGTGATCCCTTGTGACAGAAATTATTGGGACTTCAAGATGCAAAGGTAAAACAATTTTTGATGCTGCTGTTTAGGTTAGATAGTCACACTTTTATTTCTGTCAATTGCATGGCATGGTATCTAGACTAGGTGTCGTTGATGTTCTCAATATATTCATTCCTTTTTATACCTTGAATGATCCATCAACATCCTGTAAAGACTAGTCTCACTGATGGTAATATTTATAAGTATACATGTTATCAAAACACACAAAATGAACCCCGTATTGCTTTGTTCATTTCAATTTCGTGTATTGTGCTATTGTTTTACTCTGAGTTGGCCTGATCCGGTTTTTTTCCACAAATGCAGGTGCCATTGTTGTTGATTCCATTGTTCATGGCCATCTGAAAAGCTAAGGAACTGTTCAAACCTTGAAATAAACTTGAACACCCTGCAGTTGTGTAATTGAGGTCCGATATGCCTCTCATCCTGCCAATTCCGATTGTCCCCATCCATCTACCTAGCCTCAAAGAGTTAGATTGATTTCTGTTTTGTTCGTTTCGAAGCAGGAGCCCCATGACATCAACAAGAATGACGACGATGATGCGGAGGAGGAGGACCTCAACTACACACCACACAAAGTCCCTATTGTCTGTCGGCAATGGCTTCCTTCCCTGCAGCAGGTAGCATTCGGTTACTGCTGCAAATGCCAACGGAAGAAAATATACATATGAAATGCTGCACTTGCACTCAGGAGTGTGAGAAATTTTGCCCAATTTCATTGCCATGTTCATGATGTCATTTACCCACAAATTATCAGTTATTTTATGCTATATGAAGTTGTTCCTCTCTTGATTTTTCATGGTAGACGGAATTGTATGATTTCGGATAGTACTTTATCAAATTCAAACCATACAACATCACCCACGTCCCTCTATGCAGTGCACTTTGCAACTGAACCCATCTCCAGTACTGGATCTCCAGTACTAGCTTCTTTCATGTGCCCTTGAGTATCCAGCTCAACTGATTCAAGTTCTTGGACAATTAATTAAGCACTATAACAAATTAATGAATGCCCTCCTTGTTCTTCTAGCTAGTATACATTACTACTGGATGGTGATCAATTTTAGCCAGCCATTCTTCCATGCCCCCTCTCTCCACCCACTCACTTGATAATCTCCCTGCACCATCAATCCATCTCCTTTAGCAACTAGCTGTTGCAAATGGCACCAGATTTAATTCTGAATGTATGCTTAGTTATTCAGCATGCTTGAAGTCCCAGCCTTTTGTGTCT
>NC_041393.1:701859558-701881053 GCF_002162155.2 Triticum dicoccoides
AAATTGTCACTATGTCAGATAATTATTTGATTGTGAAGTAATAGTTCCTTGCTTTTGTCTAGTATTAAGAAACAGTTTGTTGAAACAACCATTAGTCTCTCCTAGCTACAGAAACTGCCTATATGCATTTGCTTAGGCTCGGAGCCTAACTCATGTCTCGGGCATGAACTCTCCCTGCATAATTATTTCTTATTCTGCCTATCAGTCGCTGCAAGGTTTTTTGGTATATGTGTGTATAACTGATGCAAAGCTATCCAATCAGATCTTGGTCTTGTGTGTAAAACAATCAATCCTTCTGTTGTGTGTAATCAATGTGAAGCAATGAAATAAACTTGCTACATGTTGCTTACGAGGCACCATGTAGTTTGTTTGTTTGATTTGATTTGTTTGTTTGTTTGATTTGGAGCAGACCTGGACCCCATGCCCAAGCTCACGAGGTCACCGTTGAGTCCGACCTCCACCTCGATCATGACGACGACGACCCGCACAAGGTCGATCCCTACTTTACCACAAATATGTTCTTTCTTTTGTGAAGTAACAGTTCCTTGCTTTGTGTAATGTTAAGAAACTGTTTGTTGAGACAACAATTAGTCTCTCCCGGCTACAGGAACTGTTTATATGCATTTGCTTAGGCTTGGAGCATAACTCATAAATCAGTTACCTGTTTTGCATATCCTATGAATTTGAGCCTTATCTGTTTGCTATTTCTCCATCTCAAATCTCCATCAGTAAGCTAAAAAAAGACTAGCTAGCTAATCCTCTGTAATTAGCTTGCTTCCCCCATCTCACGCTGAAACCCTAGCTCTTCCCTTGGTGACGGAGAGGCTCACATCATGGATCCTCTCCTCGAAGGTACAAATTTCTCCTACCATTCTCTTATTTTTCTGTTTTCTTCATATACCCATCTGATTCATGCTTTTTTTGTAGACATCAACGGCCAAGGAAGGAGAAGCTGCTGCATAGGTGGTGAGTTGCTGTAGTTCTACCCCTCTGCTACCTTTCTCTACTATCTCTTCTCTGACCCTGACTCGTCTCTTCTCTTCTCTGTAGCCATCCTGTAGCCATGGACGGCACTCATAGCATGTGCGAAGTCTGCTCCTTCCCCGCATGGCTAGTTAGCACTTCTCCCGCCCATGGAAGGTCCACTCCTCACTTTACTCTCCTTGTTTGGTTTGGTTTCTTTCTTTCTTTTTTTTGCTCTTTCTGCTTCAAGCATGCTAGAGCACATTCCAATATGTGTCTATGTGGCTCACAAGTTTGGAATATCTAATCTAATAAGGGATTGCAAAGCTACCTTGTGACGTGCAAATTAATTTTCCTGCATCCATAAATCGTAAATTCACTGTTGTTTGCTTGCTTCCCCTAAATGAATTTGTTAATCAAACTAGATGCCTGGTGCAACTCATGTGCCATGTGTCATACGTTCCAAATCAGATGGCTGCTACATGGAGATATATATTTTTCTTCTGCTGCTGCGCCATGTATTCTAGATTCCTCCTCTAGCTAGCGTTGGCTATGTCCGGAAGGTGTATTGCTCCTGGTAGCCAGACCACTGTAGTGAGTTACTTAGTTGATGCAGATGCAACAATGCTTTCTTGTCCTGCCTACAAACCGCTGCAAGGTTATTGGTATGTGTGTATAACTGATGCAAGCTATCAAATCAGATATTGATGTTGTGTGTAAAACAATAAAATATTTTTGCTGTGTGTAATAAATGTAAAGCAATCGAATAAACTTGCTATATGTTGCTTAGCTTATTTACGGGAACATTTTTCTTAGGAACAAGAAACCTTGACTGTTGGAGTTCAAAAAAAAAAAGATCATGCGGCCTATATCGATCCCAAGTCTAAGGACTAAATAACTGTAGACGTGAGGGGGAGTGTTGATTTGCTTAATTTGTTACTTGTCAATGCTTAAGTGTGTGTGTGTGTGTTACTAATAGTCTGAAATTCGACAAGTGAAGCAATAGGAGCACATGTGATAGATGTGTCTATTGTGATCTATGTTGTTAATTACCTCACCTAGATCATTTGCTTTTTTCATGCAATGATAATTGCTTCAAGTTATTTTCAAATACTATACAGCAACTCACTAGTTACCTATAACCAACCATTTTTAGTCCGCTAGACTTATTTGTTTGTTTGATTTGGAGCAGCAGCAGGCACCCTCCGCCGATGACCTGGACCCCATGCCCAAGCTGACGAGGAGGACATCGTCGAGTCTGACGTCCACCTCGACCATGATGACGCCCCGCACAAGGTTGATCCCTACTTCACCACAAATATGTTCTTTCTTTTGTTGTGGTTCAAAATTCTCCTCCCAAGAACATTAGCTATAGGAATAATTAACTTTTAAGATGTTACTGTTGTGTCATAGAAAAGATGATTAATATTTACTGTAGTGTCCAGACTAGGAATACGTGTGTTGTGCCTTGTGCGCTTTCGGAAAGTAATGCAATGCTAAATGTATGTATGCAAGCTTAGGAAACTGAGCAAGGGAAAAGAGTGAGTGTTAACCATTATTATATCTCCTTGCTGGTTTTGTCAACTATAACTGTGTTGGATCATCATTGGATTGTGAAGTAACAACGGTTCCTTGGTTTGTGTTATGATGCTAAGTAACTTTTTGTTTGTTGAAACGACCATCAGTTATACAAAAACTGTTTGTATGCATCATTTGTTTAGCCTTGGAGCATAAGTGATGTATGTGGTATAAACTATAAGAAATAATGTCGTTAGTAGCCAGTTAACTGTTTGCATTTCCTGTAGATTAGAGCAAGCTAGTTGTTTGCTATTTTTCATGCTTACAAGCACCACTTCTCTTACATGCATTGTTGTTGAAATGAGATTATTCAAAACTGAAGGTTATCGTGCCTCTCAAATTTTTACATTTGTTCTATTTACAGTTCAACTACTTGGTCGGTTGCCACTACTCTCTGCCTGATGACCGGTTATGGGCGATCGGCAGAACAAGTGAGTTGACACTAGGTTACTTCCCTGTAAAAAACGATCCCGCCGGAGGGCGGAGGCTGTCCTGGAAGGAGGCCACACATGAGTTATGAGGACCATATGCCTAGGTGGAAGCAGTCTTGAGAACCTTGGCCAAAACAAGGAAGTTTGAGAAGGCTAGTGGTATGAGGAACAACCATGGCTTCAAGGTTTAACTCATGTATGTGTACCATCCATGATATGCACTTACATCCGGATCTCTGTTGGTCTATGCTTGTAGTTCCGACTTTAGCGGTATGCCGTTTCCCATCACACACATGGAGCGGTCTTGTTCTTTTTGTTATATGTTGTGTATGCTCGCCTCATTCCTGAAATTCCAACTACATATATGTGGTCTGTGTACCATCCATGATATGCACTTACATCCGGATCTCATGCTGATCTTGTGTTTGTTTCCAATGATGCCCTCCTACTCTTGGGAGACCCTTTGTCGCCTACATTGATCGTGGTTGTTGTTTATCATATTAAGAAAATTGGTTTGTCATGTGCCCTCAAAATAACTTGATGATATGTATGCATCTTTTTATGTCCAAACAGACTTTCCATCAGAGAGACATCTTTTTATGTCCGAACTGACTCGACGGTCCTTTTGGATTGCCAAAGGAGATGAATGATTGGGAAAGAGGGAGCATGCCACATGCTGAGAGTTGATACATAGCACGTGTGGTCGGCGGTTGTCAAGCCGATCTTCCAGCAGTCCCACAGTAGACTTTGTACTGATGAAGTGGGCAGTCCAATCCAGGAGTACATATTAGGTCTGCAAGTTACAAGGCTTGTAATACTTGCAACATGTGTTTGGTGATGATGAGACATGAGAGCTCCAACCAGGCTAGCTAGTGTGGTTTAGTTTGTCTAGCTACCCAATCCCAGTGTTGACGTGGCTGTGAAAAATACATAGAAATCAACCAAAGTGAGATATATGATGATTACAATAATAAAATGCTATCACTAACTGAGTAATATCTTGATCTCCCTCGCAAAACAAAACAAAAAATGTTCACTAGTCTTGCACAAGAAAAGTAAATCTGTTCTTTTGCCTAGTGAAATGTTGACAAAGAATTGCCATGCATTGAAGAATCTAGTCATATTTGTCAATCTTATAACATATATATTTGGAATCTAGCCACATGTGCCAGTCTCATCACAAAACCTGCTAGCTTTTAAGTAGCTGCCACGATCAAAGAAGATGAATCCAGCCAGCCAGCCAGCCTGAGGATACATATCTGTCATCTCTCAGAACTGATAAAACATCTCACGGAACTGATAAAACAGAGAAATTTTAACTCGGTACAACATAGGCCATTAATTGTAAACGCCGTATCTCTCAGAACTTACTTGGGACTTGGAAAGTTTGCTCAAAAACAAAGGAATTTTAACTCTGGTACAACATAGGCCATTGTAAACGTTGTATCTCACGGAACTGACTTGGGACTTGAAACTTTAACTCGATACAACATAGGGCAATGTAAAAGCCGTGTGAAACCTGTATCACTTGATAATTCCCTTTCTTGGGAACTTAGCATCATCATCATGTCATTAAATGCCCTAGGGATACCCACCGGCCACCGAGCAAGGGCCTAAGTTGCGCCACATCACTGATCCGTAGCACCACGACCTCCTTCTCGTTCTCTTCGTCATGGCTTCTAAGAGCATCATTATCTCTATATATGTCGGCAATGGTCGTCTGTCCGTGTGCGGGGTGCGCGTGCGACTTAGAGATCCATGCGTGTTGTATTTCCTGGTGGTGATATGATGAACTATAGATTTGGAAGTTTGCTTTGTACAACTGCACTATAAAGTTTGATTTTTTTCGTGGTTGCGTGATGTCGATGATGATTACTGTGAAGATTTCTCAATGTAATCACTAATGATTGCATAACCTACTGCTTTCCTTCTGAGGCATAATGTCCCTCTCAATTCTTCTCTCTTGAAATAGTGGTTTTGCGTGATCCCTTGTGACAGAAATTATTGGGACTTCAAGATGCAAAGGTAAAACAATTTTTGATGCTGCTGTTTAGGTTAGATAGTCACACTTTTATTTCTGTCAATTGCATGGCATGGTATCTAGACTAGGTGTCGTTGATGTTCTCAATATATTCATGCCTTTTTATACCTTGAATGATCCATCAACATCCTGTAAAGACTAGTCTCACTGATGGTAATATTTATAAGTATACATGTTATCAAAACACACAAAATGAACCCCGTATTGCTTTGTTCATTTCAATTTCGTGTATTGTGCTATTGTTTTACTCTGAGTTGGCCTGATCCGGTTTTTTTCCACAAATGCAGGTGCCATTGTTGTTGATTCCATTGTTCATGGCCATCTGAAAAGCTAAGGAACTGTTCAAACCTTGAAATAAACTTGAACACCCTGCAGTTGTGTAATTGAGGTCCGATATGCCTCTCATCCCGCCAATTCCGATTCTCCCCATCCATCTACCTAGCCTCAAAGAGTTAGATTGATTTCTGTTTTGTTCGTTTCGAAGCAGGAGCCCCATGACATCAACAAGAATGACGACGATGATGCGGAGGAGGAGGACCTCAACTACACACCACACAAAGTCCCTATTGTCTGTCGGCAATGGCTTCCTTCCCTGCAGCAGGTAGCATTCGGTTACTGCTGCAAATGCCAACGGAAGAAAATATACATATGAAATGCTACACTTGCACTCAGGAGTGTGAGAAATTTTGCCCAATTTCATTGCCATGTTCATCATGTCATTTACCCACAAATTATCAGTTATTTTATGCTATATGAAGTTGTTCCTCTCTTGATTTTTCATGGTAGACGGAATTGTATGATTTCGGATAGTACTTTATCAAATTCAAACCATACAACATCACCCACGTCCCTCTATGCAGTGCACTTTGCAACTGAACCCATCTCCAGTACTGGATCTCCAGTACTAGCTTCTTTCATGTGCCCTTGAGTATCCAGCTCAACTGATTCAAGTTCTTGGACAATTAATTAAGCACTATAACAAATTAATGAATGCCCTCCTTGTTCTTCTAGCTAGTATACATTACTACTGGATGGTGATCAATTTTAGCCAGCCATTCTTCCATGCCCCCTCTCTCCACCCACTCACTTGATAATCTCCCTGCACCATCAATCCATCTCCTTTAGCAACTAGCTGTTGCAAATGGCACCAGATTTAATTCTGAATGTATGCTTAGTTATTCAGCATGCTTGAAGTCCCAGCCTTTTGTGTCTGGTCAGTTATTTTCATAGCTCATAATATGCTCAACTTCTCAGGAAAGTTATTGACGTTTTAGCGTTATGGTCACCGAGTTTCCTCTTGTTCAGTAGGCGAAAGGGAGGTTATATTGAAACGCTATACTGGTGCCCTTGTTGAAATCGAGTGCCCATGTTGTGTGATATACAATGTTGCTGTGTTGTGTCTCTTGTGTGGCCGAGTTTAATATTATGTTTGTATTTCTGTTTGTGGTTGTGTGCTAGAGTCTAATTAGTTACGTGAATAGTTAACTTTAAGATGTTGATGTGTCATAGAAAAGACGATTTCTTGTGTTGTGTACTTTCGGAAATTAACGCAATGCTAAATGTATGTAGGCTTAAGAAATTGATCAAGGTAAGCCATTATATCTCTTTGCTTGTTTTTTAAATTGTCACTATGTCAGATAATTATTTGATTGTGAAGTAATAGTTCCTTGCTTTTGTCTAGTATTAAGAAACAGTTTGTTGAAACAACCATTAGTCTCTCCTAGCTACAGAAACTGCCTATATGCATTTGCTTAGGCTCGGAGCCTAACTCATGTCTCGGGCATGAACTCTCCCTGCATAATTATTTCTTATTCTGCCTATCAGTCGCTGCAAGGTTTTTTGGTATATGTGTGTATAACTGATGCAAAGCTATCCAATCAGATCTTGGTCTTGTGTGTAAAACAATCAATCCTTCTGTTGTGTGTAATCAATGTGAAGCAATGAAATAAACTTGCTACATGTTGCTTACGAGGCACCATGTAGTTTGTTTGTTTGATTTGATTTGTTTGTTTGTTTGATTTGGAGCAGACCTGGACCCCATGCCCAAGCTCACGAGGTCACCGTTGAGTTCGACCTCCACCTCGATCATGACGACGACGACCCACACAAGGTCGATCCCTACTTTACCACAAATATGTTCTTTCTTTTGTGAAGTAACAGTTCCTTGCTTTGTGTAATGTTAAGAAACTGTTTGTTGAGACAACAATTAGTCTCTCCCGGCTACAGGAACTGTTTATATGCATTTGCTTAGGCTTGGAGCATAACTCATAAATCAGTTACCTGTTTTGCATATCCTATGAATTTGAGCCTTATCTGTTTGCTATTTCTCCATCTCAAATCTCCATCAGTAAGCTAAAAAAAGACTAGCTAGCTAATCCTCTGTAATTAGCTTGCTTCCCCCATCTCACGCTGAAACCCTAGCTCTTCCCTTGGTGACGGAGAGGCTCACATCATGGATCCTCTCCTCGAAGGTACAAATTTCTCCTACCATTCTCTTATTTTTCTGTATTCTTCATATACCCATCTGATTCATGCTTTTTTTGTAGACATCAACGGCCAAGGAAGGAGAAGCTGCTGCATAGGTGGTGAACTGCTGCAGTTCTACCCCTCTGCTACCTTTCTCTACTATCTCTTCTCTGACCCTGACTCGTCTCTTCTCTTCTCTGTAGCCATCCTGTAGCCATGGACGGCACTCATAGCATGTGCGAAGTCTGCTCCTTCCCCGCATGGCTAGTTAGCACTTCTCCCGCCCATGGAAGGTCCACTCCTCACTTTACTCTCCTTGTTTGGTTTGGTTTCTTTCTTTCTTTTTTTGCTCTTTCTGCTTCAAGCATGCTAGAGCACATTCCAATATGTGTCTATGTGGCTCACAAGTTTGGAATATCTAATCTAATAAGGGAATGCAAAGCTACCTTGCGACGTGCAAATTAATTTTCCTGCATCCATAAATCGTAAATTCACTGTTGTTTGCTTGCTTCCCCTGAATGAATTTGTTAATCAAACTAGATGCCTGGTGCAACTCATGTGCCATGTGTCATACGCTCCAAATCAGATGGCTGCTACATGGAGATATATATTTTTCTTCTGCTGCTGCGCCATGTATTATAGATTCCTCCTCTAGCTAGCGTTGGCTATGTCCGGAAGGTGTATTGCTGCTGGTAGCCAGACCACTGTAGTGAGTTACTTAGTTGATGCAGATGCAACAATGCTTTCTTGTCCTGCCTGCAAACCGCTGCAAGGTTATTGGTATGTGTGTATAACTGATGCAAGCTATCAAATCAGATATTGATGTTGTGTGTAAAACAATAAAATCTTTTTGCTGTGTGTAATAAATGTAAAGCAATCGAATAAACTTGCTATATGTTGCTTAGCTTATTTACGGGAACATTTTTCTTAGGAACAAGAAACCTTGACTGTTGGAGTTCAAAAAAAAAGATCATGCGGCCTATATCGATCCCAAGTCTAAGGACTAAATAAGTGTAGACGTGAGGGGGAGTGTTGATTTGCTTAATTTGTTACTTGTCAATGCTTAAGTGTGTGTGTGTGTGTGTGTTACTAATAGTCTAAAATTCGACAAGTGAAGCAATAGGAGCACATGTGATAGATGTGTCTATTGTGATCTACGTTGTTAATTACCTCACCTAGATCATTTGCTTTTTTCATGCAATGATAATTGCTTCAAGTTATTTTCAAATACTATACAGCAATTCACTAGTTACCTATAACCAACCATTTTTAGTCCGCTAGACTTATTTGTTTGTTTGATTTGGAGCAGCAGCAGGCACCCTCCGCCGATGACCTGGAACCCATGCCCAAGCTGACGAGGAGGACATCGTCGAGTCTGACGTCCACCTCGACCATGCTGACGCCCCGCACAAGGTTGATCCCTACTTCACCACAAATATGTTCTTTCTTTTGTTATGGTTCAAAATTCTCCTCCCAAGAACATTAGCTATAGGAATAATTAACTTTTAATATGTTACTGTTGTGTCATAGAAAAGATGATTAATATTTACTGTAGTGTCCAGACTAGGAATACGTGTGTTGTGCCTTGTGCGCTTTCGGAAAGTAATGCAATGCTAAATGTATGTATGCAAGCTTAGGAAACTGAGCAAGGGAAAAGAGTGAGTGTTAACCATTATTATATCTCCTTGCTGGTTTTGTAAACTATAACTGTGTTGGATCATCATTGGATTGTGAAGTAACAACGGTTCCTTGGTTTGTGTTATGATGCTAAGTAACTTTTTGTTTGTTGAAACGGCCATCAGTTATACAAAAACTGTTTGTATGCATCATTTGTTTAGCCTTGGAGCATAAGTGATGTATGTGGTATAAACTATAAGAAATAATGTCGTTAGTAGCCAGTTAACTGTTTGCATTTCCTGTAGATTAGAGCAAGCTAGTTGTTTGCTATTTTTCATGCTTACAAGCACCACTTCTCTTACATGCATTGTTGTTGAAATGAGATTATTCAAAACTTAAGGTTATCGTGCCTCTCAAATTTTTACATTTGTTCTATTTACAGTTCAACTACTTGGTCAGTTGCCACTACTCTCTGCCTGATGACCGGTTATGGGCGATCGACAGAACAAGTGAGTTGACACTAGGTTACTTCCCTGTAAAAAACGATCCCGCCGGAGGGCGGAGGCTGTCCTGGAAGGAGGCCACACATGAGTTATGAGGACCATATGCCTAGGTGGAAGCAGTCTTGAGAACCTTGGCCAAAACAAGGAAGTTTGAGAAGGCTAGTGGTATGAGGAACAACCATGGCTTCAAGGTTTAACTCATGTATGTGTACCATCCATGATATGCACTTACATCCGGATCTCTGTTGGTCTATGCTTGTAGTTCCGACTTGAGCGGTATGCCGTTTCCCATCACACACATGGAGCGGTCTTGTTCTTTTTGTTATATGTTGTGTATGCTCGCCTCATTCCTGAAATTCCAACTACATATATGTGGTCTGTGTACCATCCATGATATGCACTTACATCCGGATCTCATGCTGATCTTGTGTTTGTTTCCAATGATGCCCTCCTACTCTTGGGAGACCCTTTGTCGCCTACATTGATCGTGGTTGTTGTTTATCATATTAAGAAAATTGGTTTGTCATGTGCCCTCAAAACAACTTGATGATATGTATGCATCTTTTTATGTCCAAAGAGACTTTCCATCAGAGAGACATCTTTTTATGTCCGAACTGACTCGACGGTCCTTTTGGATTGCCAAAGGAGATAAATGATTGGGAAAGAGGGAGCATGCCACATGCTGAGAGTTGATACATAGCACGTGTGGTCGGCGGTTGTCAAGCCGATCTTCCAGCAGTCCCACAGTAGACTTTGTACTGATGAAGTGGGCAGTCCAATCCAGGAGTACATATTAGGTCTGCAAGTTACAAGGCTTGTAATACTTGCAACATGTGTTTGGTGATGATGAGACATGAGAGCTCCAACCAGGCTAGCTAGTGTGGTTTAGTTTGTCTAGCTACCCAATCCCAGTGTTGACGTGGCTGTGAAAAATACATAGAAATCAACCAAAGTGAGATATATGATGATTACAATAATAAAATGCTATCACTAACTGAGTAATATCTTGATCTCCCTCGCAAAACAAAACAAAAAATGTTCACTAGTCTTGCACAAGAAAAGTAAATCTGTTCTTTTGCCTTGTGAAATGTTGACAAAGAATTGCCATGCATTGAAGAATCTAGTCATATTTGTCAATCTTATAAAATATATATTTGGAATCCAGCCACATGTGCCAGTCTCATCACAAAACCTGCTAGCTTTTAAGTAGCTGCCACGATCAAAGAAGATGAATCCAGCCAGCCAGCCAGCCTGAGGATACATATCTGTCATCTCTCAGAACTGATAAAACATCTCACGGAACTGATAAAACAGAGAATTTTTAACTCGGTACAACATAGGCCATTAATTGTAAACGCCGTATCTCTCAGAACTTACTTGGGACTTGGAAAGTTTGCTCAAAAACAAAGGAATTTTAACTCTGGTACAACATAGGCCATTGTAAACGTTGTATCTCACGGAACTGACATGGGACTTGAAACTTTAACTCGGTACAACATAGGGCAATGTAAAAGCCGTGTGAAACCTGTATCACTTGATAATTCCCTTTCTTGGGAACTTAGCATCATCATCATGTCATTAAATGCCCTAGGGATACCCACCGGCCACCGAGCAAGGGCCTAAGTTGCGCCACATCACTGATCCGTAGCACCATGACCTCCTTCTCGTTCTCTTCGTCATGGCTTCTAAGAGCATCATTATCTCTATATATGTCGGCAATGGTCGTCCGTCCGTGTGCGGGGTGCGCATGCGACTTAGAGATCCATGCGTGTTGTATTTCCTAGTGGTGATATGATGAACTATAGATTTGGAAGTTTGCTTTGTACAACTGCACTATAAAGTTGGATTTTTTTCGTGGTTGCGTGATGTCGATGATGATTACTGTGAAGCTTTCTCAATGTAATCACTAATGATTGCATAACCTACTGCTTTCCTTCTGAGGCATAATGTCCCTCTCAATTCTTCTCTCTTGAAATAGTGGTTTTGCGTGATCCCTTGTGACAGAAATTATTGGGACTTCAAGATGCAAAGGTAAAACAATTTTTGATGCTGCTGTTTAGGTTAGATAGTCACACTTTTATTTCTGTCAATTGCATGGCATGGTATCTAGACTAGGTGTCGTTGATGTTCTCAATATATTCATGCCTTTTTATACCTTGAATGATCCATCAGCATCCTGTAAAGACTAGTCTCACTGATGGTAATATTTATAAGTATACATGTTATCAGAACACACAAAATGAACCCTGTATTGCTCTGTTCATTTCAATTTCGTGTATTGTGCTATTGTTTTACTCTGAGTTGGCCTGATCCGGTTTTTTTCCACAAATGCAGGTGCCATTGTTGTTGATTCCATTGTTCATGGCCATCTGAAAAGCTAAGGAACTGTTCAAACCTTGAAATAAACTTGAACACCCTGCAGTTGTGTAATTGAGGTCCGATATGCCTCTCATCCCGCCAATTTCGATTCTCCCCATCCATCTACCTAGCCTCAAAGAGTTAGATTGATTTCTGTTTTGTTCGTTTCGAAGCAGGAGCCCCATGACATCAACAAGAATGACGACGATGATGCGGAGGAGGAGGACCTCAACTACACACCACACAAAGTCCCTATTGTCTGTCGGCAATGGCTTCCTTCCCTGCAGCAGGTAGCATTCGGTTACTGCTGCAAATGCCAACGGAAGAAAATATACATATGAAATGCTGCACTTGCACTCAGGAGTGTGAGAAATTTTGCCCAATTTCATTGCCATGTTCATGATGTCATTTACCCACAAATTATCAGTTATTTTATGCTATATGAAGTTGTTCCTCTCTTGATTTTTCATGGTAGCTAGAATTGTATGATTTCGGATAGTACTTTATCAAATTCAAACCATACAACATCATCCACGTCCCTCTATGCAGTGCACTTTGCAACTGAACCCATCTCCAGTACTGGATCTCCAGTACTAGCTTCTTTCATGTGCCCTTGAGTATCCAGCTCAACTGATTCAAGTTCTTGGACAATTAATTAAGCACTATAACAAATTAATGAATGCCCTCCTTGTTCTTCTAGCTAGTATACATTACTACTGGATGGTGATCAATTTTAGCCAGCCATTCTTCCATGCCCCCTCTCTCCACCCACTCACTTGATAATCTCCCTGCACCATCAATCCATCTCCTTTAGCAACTAGCTGTTGCAAATGGCACCAGATTTAATTCTGAATGTATGCTTAGTTATTCAGCATGCTTGAAGTCCCAGCCTTTTGTGTCTGGTCAGTTATTTTCATAGCTCATAATATGCTCAACTTCTCGGGAAAGTTATTGACGTTTTAGCGTTATGGTCACCGAGTTTCCTCTTGTTCAGTAGGCGAAAGGGAGGTTATATTGAAACGCTATACTGGTGCCCTTGTTGAAATCGAGTGCCCATGTTGTGTGATATACAATGTTGCTGTGTTGTGTCTCTTGTGTGGCTGAGTTTAATATTATGTTTGTATTTCTATTTGTGGTTGTGTGCTAGAGTCTAATTAGTTACGTGAATAGTTAACTTTAAGATGTTGATGTGTCATAGAAAAGATGATTTCTTGTGTTGTGTACTTTCGGAAATTAACGCAATGCTAAATGTATGTAGTCTTAAGAAATTGATCAAGGTAAGCCATTATATCTCTTTGCATGTTTTTTAAATTGTCACTATGTCAGATAATTATTTGATTGTGAAGTAATAGTTCCTTGCTTTTGTCTAGTATTAAGAAACAGTTTGTTGAAACAACCATTAGTCTCTCCTAGCTACAGAAACTGCCTATATGCATTTGCTTAGGCTTGGAGCCTAACTCATGTCTCGGGCATGAACTCTCCCTGCATAATTATTTCTTATTCTGCCTATCAGTCGCTGCAAGGTTTTTTGGTATATGTGTGTATAACTGATGCAAAGCTATCCAATCAGATCTTGGTCTTGTGTGTAAAACAATCAATCCTTCTGTTGTGTGTAATCAATGTGAAGCAATGAAATAAACTTGCTACATGTTGCTTACGAGGCACCATGTAGTTTGTTTGTTTGATTTGATTTGTTTGTTTGTTTGATTTGGAGCAGACCTGGACCCCATGCCCAAGCTCACGAGGTCACCGTTGAGTCCGACCTCCACCTCGATCATGACGACGACGACCCGCACAAGGTCGATCCCTACTTTACCACAAATATGTTCTTTCTTTTGTGAAGTAACAGTTCCTTGCTTTGTGTAATGTTAAGAAACTGTTTGTTGAGACAACAATTAGTCTCTCCCGGCTACAGGAACTGTTTATATGCATTTGCTTAGGCTTGGAGCATAACTCATAAATCAGTTACCTGTTTTGCATATCCTATGAATTTGAGCCTTATCTGTTTAATATTTCTCCATCTCAAATCTCCATCAGTAAGCTAAAAAAAGACTAGCTAGCTAATCATCTGTAATTAGCTTGCTTCCCCCATCTCACGCTGAAACCCTAGCTCTTCCCTTGGTGACGGAGAGGCTCACATCATGGATCCTCTCCTCGAAGGTACAAATTTCTCCTACCATTCTCTTATTTTTCTGTTTTCTTCATATACCCATCTGATTCATGCTTTTTTTTGTAGACATCAACGGTCAAGGAAGGAGAAGCTGCTGCATAGGTGGTGAGCTGCTGCAGTTCTACCCCTCTGCTACCTTTCTCTACTATCTCTTCTCTGACCCTGACTCGTCTCTTCTCTTCTCTGTAGCCATCCTGTAGCCATGGACGACACTCATAGCATGTGCGAAGTCTGCTCCTTCCCCGCATGGCTAGTTAGCACTTCTCCCGCCCATGGAAGGTCCACTCCTCACTTTACTCTCCTTGTTTGGTTTGGTTTCTTTCTTTCTTTTTTTTGCTCTTTCTGCTTCAAGCATGCTAGAGCACATTCCAATATGTGTCTATGTGGCTCACAAGTTTGGAATATCTAATCTAATAAGGGATTGCAAAGCTACCTTGCGACGTGCAAATTAATTTTCCTGCATCCATAAATCGTAAATTCACTGTTGTTTTCTTGCTTCCCCTGAATGAATTTGTTAATCAAACTAGATGCCTGGTGCAACTCATGTTCCATGTGTCATACGCTCCAAATCAGATGGCTGCTACATGGAGATATCTATTTTTCTTCTGCTGCTGCGCCATGTATTATAGATTCCTCCTCTAGCTAGTGTTGGCTATGTCCGGAAGGTGTATTGCTGCTGGTAGCCAGACCACTGTAGTGAGTTACTTAGTTGATGCAGATGCAACAATGCTTTCTTGTCCTGCCTACAAACCGCTGCAAGGTTATTGGTATGTGTGTATAACTGATGCAAGCTATCAAATCAGATATTGATGTTGTGTGTAAAACAATAAAATCTTTTTGCTGTGTGTAATAAATGTAAAGCAATCGAATAAACTTGCTATATGTTGCTTAGCTTATTTACGGGAACATTTTTCTCAGGAACAAGAAACCTTGACTGTTGGAGTTCAAAAAAAAAGATCATGCGGCCTATATCGATCCCAAGTCTAAGGACTAAATAAGTGTAGACGTGAGGGGGAGTGTTGATTTGCTTAATTTGTTACTTGTCAATGCTTAAGTGTGTGTGTGTGTGTGTTACTAATAGTCTGAAATTCGACAAGTGAAGCAATAGGAGCACATGTGATAGATGTGTCTATTGTGATCTATGTTGTTAATTACCTCACCTAGATCATTTGCTTTTTTCGTGCAATGATAATTGCTTCAAGTTATTTTCAAATACTATACAACAACTCACTAGTTACCTATAACCAACCATTTTTAGTCTGCTAGACTTATTTGTTTGTTTGATTTGGAGCAGCAGTAGGCACCCTCCGCCGATGACCTGGACCCCATGCCCAAGCTGACGAGGAGGACATCGTCGAGTCTGACGTCCACCTCGACCATGATGACGCCCCGCACAAGGTTGATCCCTACTTCACCACAAATATGTTCTTTCTTTTGTTGTGGTTCAAAATTCTCCTCCCAAGAACATTAGCTATAGGAATAATTAACTTTTAGTATGTTACTGTTGTGTCATAGAAAAGATGATTAATATTTACTGTAGTGTCCAGACTAGGAATACGTGTGTTGTGCCTTGTGCGCTTTCGGAAAGTAATGCAATGCTAAATGTATGTATGCAAGCTTAGGAAACTGAGCAAGGGAAAAGAGTGAGTGTTAACCATTATTATATCTCCTTGCTGGTTTTGTAAACTATAACTGTGTTGGATCATCATTGGATTGTGAAGTAACAACGGTTCCTTGGTTTGTGTTATGATGCTAAGTAACTTTTTGTTTGTTGAAACGACCATCAGTTATACAAAAACTGTTTGTATGCATCATTTGTTTAGCCTTGGAGCATAAGTGATGTATGTGGTATAAACTATAAGAAATAATGTCGTTAGTAGCCAGTTAACCGTTTGCATTTCCTGTAGATTAGAGCAAGCTAGTTGTTTGCTATTTTTCATGCTTACAAGCACCACTTCTCTTACATGCATTGTTGTTGAAATGAGATTATTCAAAACTGAAGGTTATCGTGCCTCTCAAATTTTTACATTTGTTCTATTTACAGTTCAACTACTTGGTCGGTTGCCACTACTCTCTGCCTGATGACCGGTTATGGGCGATCGGCAGAACAAGTGAGTTGACAATAGGTTACTTGCCTGTAAAAAACGATCCCGCCGGAGGGCGGAGGCTGTCCTGGAAGGAGGCCACACATGAGTTATGAGGACCATATGCCTAGGTGGAAGCAGTCTTGAGAACCTTGGCCAAAACAAGGAAGTTTGAGAAGGCTAGTGGTATGAGGAACAACCATGGCTTCAAGGTTTAACTCATGTATGTGTACCATCCATGATATGCACTTACATCCGGATCTCTGTTGGTCTATGCTTGTAGTTCCGACTTGAGCGGTATGCCGTTTCCCATCACACACATGGAGCGGTCTTGTTCTTTTTGTTATATGTTGTGTATGCTCGCCTCATTCCTGAAATTCCAACTACATATATGTGGTCTGTGTACCATCCATGATATGCACTTACATCCGGATCTCATGCTGATCTTGTGTTTGTTTCCAATGATGCCCTCCTACTCTTGGGAGACCCTTTGTCGCCTACATTGATCGTGGTTGTTGTTTATCATATTAAGAAAATTGGTTTGTCATGTGCCCTCAAAACAACTTGATGATATGTATGCATCTTTTTATGTCCAAACAGACTTTCCATCAGAGAGACATCTTTTTATGTCCGAACTGACTCGACGGTCCTTTTGGATTGCCAAAGGAGATGAATGATTGGGAAAGAGGGAGCATGCCACATGCTGAGAGTTGATACATAGCGCATGTGGTCGGCGGTTGTCAAGCCGATCTTCCAGCAGTCCCACAGTAGACTTTGTACTGATGAACTGGGCAGTCCAATCCAGGAGTACATATTAGGTCTGCAAGTTACAAGGCTTGTAATACTTGCAACATGTGTTTGGTGATGATGAGACATGAGAGCTCCAACCAGGCTAGCTAGTGTGGTTTAGTTTGTCTAGCTACCCAATCCCAGTGTTGACGTGGCTGTGAAAAATACATAGAAATCAACCAAAGTGAGATATATGATGATTACAATAATAAAATGCTATCACTAACTGAGTAATATCTTGATCTCCCTCGCAAAACAAAACAAAAAATGTTCACTAGTCTTGCACAAGAAAAGTAAATCTGTTCTTTTGCCTAGTGAAATGTTGACAAAGAATTGCCATGCATTGAAGAATCTAGTCATATTTGTCAATCTTATAACATATATATTTGGAATCCAGCCACATGTGCCAGTCTCATCACAAAACCTGCTAGCTTTTAAGTAGCTGCCACGATCAAAGAAGATGAATCCAGCCAGCCAGCCAGCCTGAGGATACATATCTTTCATCTCTCAGAACTGATAAAACATCTCACGGAACTGATAAAACAGAGAAATTTTAACTCGGTACAACATAGGCCATTAATTGTAAACACCGTATCTCTCAGAACTTACTTGGGACTTGGAAAGTTTGCTCAAAAACAAAGGAATTTTAACTCTGGTACAACATAGGCCATTGTAAACGTTGTATCTCACGGAACTGACTTGGGACTTGAAACTTTAACTCGGTACAACATAGGGCAATGTAAAAGCCGTGTGAAACCTGTATCACTTGATAATTCCCTTTCTTGGGAACTTAGCATCATCATCATGTCATTAAATGCCCTAGGGATACCCACCGGCCACCGAGCAAGGGCCTAAGTTGCACCACATCACTGATCCGTAGCACCACGACCTCCTTCTCGTTCTCTTCGTCATGGCTTCTAAGAGCATCATTATCTCTATATATGTCGGCAATGGTCGTCCGTCCGCATGCGGGGTGCGCGTGCGACTTAGAGATCCATGCGTGTTGTATTTCCTAGTGGTGATATGATGAACTATAGATTTGGAAGTTTGCTTTGTACAACTGCACTATAAAGTTGGATTTTTTTCGCGGTTGCGTGATGTCGATGATGATTACTGTGAAGCTTTCTCAATGTAATCACTAATGATTGCATAACCTACTGCTTTCCTTCTGAGGCATAATGTCCCTCTCAATTCTTCTCTCTTGAAATAGTGGTTTTGCGTGATCCCTTGTGACAGAAATTATTGGGACTTCAAGATGCAAAGGTAAAACAATTTTTGATGCTGCTGTTTAGGTTAGATAGTCACACTTTTATTTCTGTCAATTGCATGGCATGGTATCTAGACTAGGTGTCGTTGATGTTCTCAATATATTCATGCCTTTTTATACCTTGAATGATCCATCAGCATCCAGTAAAGACTAGTCTCACTGATGGTAATATTTATAAGTATACATGTTATCAGAACACACAAAATGAACCCTATATTGCTTTGTTCATTTCAATTTTGTGTATTGTGCTATTGTTTTACTCTGAGTTGGCCTGATCCAGTTTTTTTCCACTAATGCAGGTGCCATTGTTGTTGATTCCATTGTTCATGGCCATCTGAAAAGCTAAGGAACTGTTCAAACCTTGAAATAAACTTGAACACCCTGCAGTTGTGTAATTGAGGTCCGATATGCCTCTCATCCTGCCAATTCCGATTCTCCCCATCCATCTACCTAGCCTCAAAGAGTTAGATTGATTTCTGTTTTGTTCGTTTCGAAGCAGGAGCCCCATGACATCAACAAGAATGACGACGATGATGCGGAGGAGGAGGACCTCAACTACACACCACACAAAGTCCCTATTGTCTGTCGGCAATGGCTTCCTTCCCTGCAGCAGGTAGCATTCGGTTACTACTGCAAATGCCAACGGAAGAAAATATACATATGAAATGCTACACTTGCACTCAGGAGTGTGAGAAATTTTGCCCAATTTCATTGCCATGTTCATCATGTCATTTACCCACAAATTATCAGTTATTTTATGCTATATGAAGTTGTTCCTCTCTTGATTTTTCATGGTAGACGGAATTGTATGATTTCGGATAGTACTTTATCAAATTCAAACCATACAACATCACCCACGTCCCTCTATGCAGTGCACTTTGCAACTGAACCCATCTCCAGTACTGGATCTCCAGTACTAGCTTCTTTCATGTGCCCTTGAGTATCCAGCTCAACTGATTCAAGTTCTTGGACAATTAATTAAGCACTATAACAAATTAATGAATGCCCTCCTTGTTCTTCTAGCTAGTATACATTACTACTGGATGGTGATCAATTTTAGCCAGCCATTCTTCCATGCCCCCTCTCTCCACCCACTCACTTGATAATCTCCCTGCACCATCAATCCATCTCCTTTAGCAACTAGCTGTTGCAAATGGCACCGGATTTAATTCTGAATGTATGCTTAGTTATTCAGCATGCTTGAAGTCCCAGCCTTTTGTGTCTGGTCAGTTATTTTCATAGCTCATAATATGCTCAACTTCTCAGGAAAGTTATTGACGTTTTAGCGTTATGGTCACCGAGTTTCCTCTTGTTCAGTAGGCGAAAGGGAGGTTATATTGAAACGCTATACTGGTGCCCTTGTTGAAATCGAGTGCCCATGTTGTGTGATATACAATGTTGCTGTGTTGTGTCTCTTGTGTGGCCGAGTTTAATATTATGTTTGTATTTCTGTTTGTGGTTGTGTGCTAGAGTCTAATTAGTTACGTGAATACTTAACTTTAAGATGTTGATGTGTCATAGAAAAGATGATTTCTTGTGTTGTGTACTTTCGGAAATTAACGCAATGCTAAATGTATGTAGGCTTAAGAAATTGATCAAGGTAAGCCATTATATCTCTTTGCTTGTTTTTTAAATTGTCACTATGTCAGATAATTATTTGATTGTGAAGTAATAGTTCCTTGCTTTTGTCTAGTATTAAGAAACAATTTGTTGAAACAACCATTAGTCTCTCCTAGCTACAGAAACTGCCTATATGCATTTGCTTAGGCTTGGAGCCTAACTCATGTCTCGGGCATGAACTCTCCCTGCATAATTATTTCTTATTCTGCCTATCAGTCGCTGCAAGGTTTTTTGGTATATGTGTGTATAACTGATGCAAAGCTATCCAATCAGATCTTGGTCTTGTGTGTAAAACAATCAATCCTTCTGTTGTGTGTAATCAATGTGAAGCAATGAAATAAACTTGCTACATGTTGCTTACGAGGCACCATGTAGTTTGTTTGTTTGATTTGATTTGTTTGTTTGTTTGATTTGGAGCAGACCTGGACCCCATGCCCAAGCTCACGAGGTCACCGTTGAGTCCGATCTCCACATCGATCATGACGACGACGACCCGCACAAGGTCGATCCCTACTTTACCACAAATATGTTCTTTCTTTTGTGAAGTAACAGTTCCTTGCTTTGTGTAATGTTAAGAAACTGTTTGTTGAGACAACAATTAGTCTCTCCCGGCTACAGGAACTGTTTATATGCATTTGCTTAGGCTTGGAGCATAACTCATAAATCAGTTACCTGTTTTGCATATCCTATGAATTTGAGCCTTATCTGTTTGCTATTTCTCCATCTCAAATCTCCATCAGTAAGCTAAAAAAGACTAGCTAGCTAATCCTCTGTAATTAGCTTGCTTCCCCCATCTCACGCTGAAACCCTAGCTCTTCCCTTGGTGACGGAGAGGCTCACATCATGGATCCTCTCCTCGAAGGTACAAATTTCTCCTACCATTCTCTTATTTTTCTGTTTTCTTCATATACCCATCTGATTCATGCTTTTTTTTGTAGACATCAACGGCCAAGGAAGGAGAAGCTACTGCATAGGTGGTGAGTTGCTGCAGTTCTACCCCTCTGCTACCTTTCTCTACTATCTCTTCTCTGACCCTGACTCGTCTCTTCTCTTCTCTGTAGCCATCCTGTAGCCATGGACGGCACTCATAGCATGTGCGAAGTCTGCTCCTTCCCCGCATGGCTAGTTAGCACTTCTCCCGCCCATGGAAGGTCCACTCTGTAGGGTTTCGTAGTTATTTCAAAAATTTTCCTACGCACACGCAAGATCATGTGATGCATAGCAACGAGGGGAGAGTATTGTCTACGTACCCAACGCAGACCGACTGCGGAAGCGATGACACGACGTAGAGGAAGTAGTCGTACGTCTTCTCGATCCAACCGATCAAGCACCGAAACTACGGCACCTCCGAGTTCGAGCACACGTTCAGCTCGATGACGATCCCCGGACTCCAATCCAGCAAAGTGTCGGGGAAGAGTTTCGTCAGCACGACGGCGTGGTGACGATCTTGATGAACTACAGCAGCAGGGCTTCGCCTAAATTCCGCTACAGTATTATCGAGGAATATGGTGGCAGGGGGCACCGCACACGGCTAAGGAATCGATCACGTGGATCAACTTGTGTCAACTTGTGTGTTTAGAGGTGCCCCTGCCTCCGTATATAAAGGAG